>NC_056727.1:566878579-566893579 GCF_019279795.1 Protopterus annectens | reverse complement strand
CCTTCTTATTCTCATCATAGGCAGAAATATAAGTTACAAGGTGTTTATTTTCAGTTCTACATAATTTAAAGAATTTAAAGAAGTCACTAATATTTAGGATTCTTCCACTGTGAACAGACTGAAACAGAAGCATTATGTTACTTTTATCAAAAAAAGAGAAAGCTCTGCTTACATTAATGTTCTGGTAACCATGTCATTTGTGACATCATAAATTCTCCTCTTAAAGAAGTCACCATCCCCACAAGAGGAGAAAACATACTTGATCTCATCATCACGAACATGGGATCAAAATGTTCAACACCGGAAGTATACCCCTCACTGGTGAGATCAGATCATAAACTAATCTCGCTGGAGGTCCTCATCCCACCCCCACCTGAAACAAAAAAGACCACAGTGAAAAACTTCTCAAAAGCCGATTTCACACTTCTAAAAACTAGTGTGGTCTCCTTTAAGGCCCCTGAGCCAGTGGTAAACATTACTCAAACCGCTGAATCACTTACAAATGCCTTCTACCAGCACCTACAGGACTGCATGGATCAGGCAATCCCAAACAAAACTAAGACTCTCTGTACCAAAGGCAAGCGTCCAGTCTGGTGGACCCCAGCCATAAACAAGCTCTACAACAAAAGGAGGAAGCTACTACAAGATAGAGCAAAATCCTTGAAAGGTAAGACACCTTTGATCATAAGTAAAAAAACAAGAGCTCTCATAAAATCATCCAAGGCAAATTTTGAGAGAAAAATCGCCAAGGACTCTAAAGAGAATCATAAGGCCTTCTTTAGCTATGTTAGAAACCTAGGAGGAAACTCCCAGATATGCTCAGAATTAGTTCAAAATGATGTGAAAATTACTGAACCTACACACATTGCCAACATACTGGCTGACAGGTTCAGTGCAAACTCCCCAAAAGGAGAGATATCTATTCCAGAGGATTGTAGCCCCAAACATCTCCAACGCCCAGGTGAGAACTGCCCTCACTAAGGCAAAAAACACAGCATCCATGGGACCGGATGGTGTCCCCGGCTGTGTGCTTCATGAACTCAACGAGGAATTAAACCCACAGTTAGGACAGCTGTTTAATCTTAGCCTCACCTCAGGATATGTACCCAAGGACTGTGGTCCCACTTCATAAGGGCGGTGCCTCCACAGACCCTGGAAATTACCGCCCCATTAGCTTGACAAGCCTCATCTGCAAAGCCATGGAGAGGATCATAATGGAACTCATAAATAATGACATAGGGAACTTGCAGACTTTGGATCCAACCCAGTTTGGCTTTGTCAAAGGCAGATCCTGCCTCTTAAACTTGGTTGACTTTTTCGAGACAGTCACCAAGGCCATTGATGAGGGAAAGGCAGTCCATACAGCCTACCTCGACCTGGCAAAGGCCTTCGACACAATACCCCACTCAGGTATCATCGAAAAACTCGCTTGAATGTAAACCCATACATCACAAGATGGGTTGCAAACTGGCTAAGTGACAGAACCCACAGGGTCAGAGTTGCTGGAGCCATGTCAGACTCAAAGCCTGTCACAAGTGGTGTCCCACAGGGCTCAGTCCTGGGTCCACTCTTGTTCGGCATCTACTTTTCTGAAGTACAAGCAAACACAGGAGGGTTATGGCTGACAAAGTTTGCAGATGACTGCAAACTGGGCGCCATAGTTGAAAACACATCTGACACGGATATCCTCCAGAAGGGCCTCACAAACGGATAACTGGTGCCAGAGCCATGGCCTGAAGTTAAACGCCAAAAAATGCATAGTCATACCCTTCGGGAAAAACAAGGTTACCCCTAGCTACCATATAGGTGGCAATCCACTGAGCACAGAAAAAGTCATCAGAGATCTGGGGACCCAGGTTGACAGTAGCCTTCGCTTGACACTCATGTTGCTAAAGTAGTTAGGAAAACCTTCTATATCACCCACCTGATCATGAAGGGATTCACATCTAGATCAAGGGAGGTCATCGTCCCCGTGTACTCATCACTCATTAGACCTATGATTGAGTACAATGCCCCGTTCGGAATGTATCTGACCAGACACCTGCTACAGCTTGAAAGGCCCCAAAAGTTGCTCACCAAAAGGATAAAGGGTCTCAAAAAATGTCTTATGCTGCCCGACTGAAAGAACTCCAGCTCTATTCAGTCTCATACCGCTTGCTCAAAGGTGACCTGTGCCTGACATATAAGGCCATGTCAAACCCAGATTTGATGAATATGCTTCACCTCAAAAAATCTAGATCCCTCAGAACCACAAGGGGGAGACTTAAACCTTGACACGGTTATAAATAGAACGTGCTGGAGGGACAGATTCATCACCCAGAGACTCCCTATGCTGTGGAATAAAATCCCGGTACATGTGAGGCAGAGCACCTCTCTGGCCTTGTTCAAGAGGAATCTTGACCAATGGATGGGAGATTGCAGATATACCCCAGGGATTACTTCAGTGTCACTGCTTGACAGAGGCACAGCAAAATGATAGGCATAGTTTTTATTCAAACTAAAGGGGTGGCGAAAGCCACATAACTATGGGCTAGGCTTATAAATGCCCTTGGGCAGATAGCCTAGTATGAACCTATAAGATACACAGCCAGTGTAACGAGCTATTTTGTAAGCAGATCAAACACTTTTGGAGTACAGTTGGTGCACCTGCTAAATGGCTGGAGGAGCTTTGCATGTTACACTGTGACAGGTTTAGCTGCATATTACATAGTGCTTCATCTTGAACATTCATAGCTTGTAATGGTGCAGATCGTGTTTGCATTAACCATACTGATTTACCCTGCTTAATTGTAAGTTTGCCAGGTATGTAAATCTGAGATAGATTATAAGCATACATTGTGTCACGTGGATATCCCTGTTAGCATAGCAATGTGTTTGTGCAACTTAGGCCTAACAGAGATAGGTAAAGACAGTTTGTGTCTTTCGTCTTTTTTCTCGGTTAGGGGTCGCCACAGCGGAACTCCGGTCTGCTAATGATTGGTAGTGGATTTTTACGTACCGGGTTACCAGCCCTGATGCACATTCACGTATGCCATTTCCTCCACACATAAGACGCTCTAACTGAGAATCGAACGGGACAACGTCTTGCTGTGAGGCAACAATGCTACCGCAGCACCAGCACCGCAGTACAATAGTTAAATACCCTTTTCCTTCCTCCCCAAGAAGGTTGTCAGATGTGAGATCATACAAAACTGTTGTAGTATTATTAAACCTGTTTTTGTTGCAAAAATGTTTCACCAACTGGAACCTTTAGAACCTGTCAACATTACTTAGCATCCATGTTTTATTGTAACACACAGTGACATTTCTTTGGGATATCACTGCATGATTTGTCTCATTTGCAACCAGTGTTGCAGTTAGCAACTCAGTCTGGGAATGTTACAACTCCGTCTGGAAATGTTACTGAAGGGAATAAAATTGTGATGTACGCAAACTAGTACAAGTCCGCATGAGCAGTGTGTTCTGTATGCTCACAGATTTGGGTAAGTGGACTCTGACAGCATGAATGATGTAACAGTGGGGGGTGAGGGCTGGAGCTTTGTTTTTAAACCATTGTAGATCCATGAGGGTACATGGTGAATGTTCCAGGTGTGCAGACTGCTAGCACTAGGTGATTTGGACCTGGACACCTGAAGTGAAGTGGTACAGGCTAGTCAGTCATCTGCTTTTAATTGTAATGTGTCAGATAACACAGGAAGCAGTAGAACACCCTGGTATATTCATACATGTGTAATTTAAAACAGCAGCTTATTAAAGAGGACAAAAGGTAATTGTAGTTCTGTTTATACTGTTTACAAAAGTGCATGTTTATTAATTTCTTTTTAATTAAAATATTCCACTGAAAATTTAAAGTTGATATTCATGCTTTTTTTTCCCCAATGCTCAGTGAATGGTGAGTCTGTGATATTGGTCAACAAAGGTCATGGCTGCATTTTTTAGAAAGCAGTTTAGTATAGTGCCTTGCAGAAGATCAGCATTCCCACTAAAGGGCAAGGAAGATGAGGGTGAAATTAGGTGTGTAAGGAAATGCCCAGGTGTAGGGAGAATAACACTGCAGTTGGGGGAAAACTGAGTGCCTCTTCTCTTCCAAGGCATTGACTAAGCAAGAGACTGGGAATTAAAAGAAATCTTGTTGTGGGTGGTTAGAACAATAGTCAAGGATTTGAGTCTGGGTTTACCGCAATACTTGGAAAGACAGGCAGGTGTGGGCTGATGTATATAAACGGGTCTTCGTTGTTCTGAAGACAACTTTCTTACACTTAAGAAGAATATGAGTAAGGTACACTCAGTGAAAATAAACATATGATAAAGAAACAGCAGGACACTGTCAATAGGGTTAATGTTGGGCCCAGCAGAACTCTGGGCTTATTGCTAAGTGTTCAGCCTTGGATACAGAGTTTTTGCATAGTCTCCACAGACCATTGGTAAAACTGCATTTGATGTGCTCTAATTTTTATAAAGTACATCCAGAGGGGACCCAAGACTGGCAGGCTGTGTGCTTTGTGTGAATTGAGATGTTGGCTGATAAAAGTGTTGGACATTACCAAGGGACACTGGATAGCAGAGACATGATATTGGTGCAGTATAATTATTGGAGGGAGGATGTAGAGAATTTGAAAAGATGTACGAAGAGAGCAGCCATGGGTGCCATTTGAAAGGGGAGGTAGAATAATAAGACTGTATGGATTCTGCAATGAAAAAAGACCGCACTGATTCAGTAACACCTAGTTGGACTAACCCGATCAAAACATAGTAAGCAAGTAGAGTGGTGCAATATTGAACAAGGGAAGGTTTTAAAGAGGGATAGCCAGGTAGATGTAGAGGCAGTGGGGGAAGGCAGTCTACATCTGGGTGGATGAAATTAATCCACCATTTGTCTTGTGTTCATGTATGTCACAGAAGAAGCAGTTGGGCATGTTTACATTTCTACACAATCACAATTTTTGTAAAATGGCTGACAGTCCAGAAGCAGACCTTTACAGGTGAAGAACACACAAGAGTTTTGATAGTATTACATTGAATATTTTATTACAAACTAGTGCTTTAGCTCAAAGAGCCTGCCAACAAAACTGTGTTATAATCATGGCAGTTAAATATAATATGAGATGTTATATGTATACCTCTTAGCAGATGTCTTTTCTGTCTACCAGAATAGGAGTACAGGCCCTTGTAATAAGCTAGAGCAGCTGTAGTCTCAGGTCAACACTCTACTGCATAGTGCTCCCTCTGTTGGCTCTCTTAAAAGAGAGTGTGGATATTTGGACTAAACATGGCTCATATGGTAACATTTAGCCCCAGCACCTTAGAATGTATTGGATCTGGTATTTCTCACTCCATGAGGAACCCACCAACTGTGATTTTATTTATTTAGACTGTCCCTATACACACCCCTTTTATTACCAATATGTAGTGCAAGGTAAAACCCTATTCATTTGTGCCTTGCTAGATGTCGCTGTCCATTTCCTCAGCAGTGTTAAATTCTCTGTCTGTCATTCAGATTCTCCTGTCCTCAAAGTCCTGGGCACTTCCTTATTGCAGTGTCTCCCTACATTTCAAAAGTAGTGATCTTGACATCAACTCCCTCAACTATTGGTGTTCATTTCTGCAGTGAAATCACTAATGCTATCTGCCTTTCTGCCATGTTCTCTAAACTTATTTTTTTGTACAAGCTTTAGGTAGAGATACAAAAAATCAAACACTTTCTTCACTTTTATGACTAAAGCATTTATGCGTTGAAAGATGTGTGCTATCAGTTAAAATTCATCAGTTGTGTAGTTCTGAACACGTGGCCTTGTACTAATGAATCCACATACACGGGCTGTTTAAGTTAAATGATGAGATGATTCACTTTAAATTAAATTTAGGGAATGCACATTGAAAATGAACACAGGTGCACACTAGTACAAAATGAACAGGCAGATGGCTTCAAAAATACCTGCTACCTGGACCTGCTACTACCAATTGCTGAAGATTTGCTGTATTCTATCTGCTTTTGATTTTTTTTTTATGAGTATTTAGCATTTGTAGAGGATGCCCAAGGAATGAATTCTAGAGGAGAGGTGTCTCAGTTCAGAAATTCTATTGTGGTCCCCAAAAGTAATGCAAAGAATCTTAATTTGAAGGCAGAAGTGTTCTAGTACTCTAAAAGTAAGGCAACACTGAAAAAAAGCTTAATGCAGTGCTTCAGGCAAATCTCCCCTTTCAAGGATTCAAGGTGCTTTATTTCCAGTGTGGCTAAGATTTCACTTTCAAGCACTTTGTTTTCACAACCACTCTGCTGTATAGAAAATTTTAGTCCATTCACAGCAGTAGCTTTTGAAAGGAAATGTCAAGCTTAGAGGAAAAAGACGGAACTCTCTTGTGTCCTAAGTCCGTTCCAAAGCTATTATGCATTTTACAAAACACAGATTTATCCATTTTAAACATTGCATGCTGTACAATTTACTTGAAGTAGCTGTAGGACTTGTACAATTTTTTTGCATGTTTTTCTTTTCTGAAATACAATTATATTTACCAATGGTTAGGTTACCAGTGTATGATAAAATGCTTTAAAAGTGAAAGTGAGATTATATTGCAAAACCATTTCAAAACTTTTTTTAAACCAAAAAGTCACTTTCTTGTATGACATAAGAAATCTTGCATTTATATAAATGAAAAGAAGCCATAACAGCACAATCCCTGTTGCAAACATCTTACAAACTGTGCAAGCATTCTACATCACTTTGAAAATCAACCATTACATAGCTCATTCAAATCCTGCCTTCTATTAAACCTTGTTCCTATTACATAGCTCATTCAAATCCTGCCTTCTATTAAACCTTGTTCCTATTACATAGCTCATTCAAATCCTGCCTTCTTTTAAACATCTTTCCTCCTCTGCATGTATTGAACATATTTTTTTCCTGTGTAATTTGCTCCTACCCTTTTTCAAATATCCCATTTCCAGTTTTTATCTGTTACTATCTTCTCCATGTCTAATAAAGTAGGTTTAGACTTTGATTTCCATAATTTCCCTAGTTAATTTGCTCACCCATCTTTGACAGTGCAAGACTGCAGGGAATCTTTAAAGTCCACCAGCTCTTTACACTCCCAGCGAATATGTTCCTAGTTGCCTGTTTTCTTCCCATCACACCTCCAACATTTGCTGTCTACCCAAGGAAAAGTATTTGGAATTAGCTTTGGGTATAAAATACCTATGTAAATACTTCTAGGCAAAGATCCCTAAGTCTTCTAGATTTTTTTTTCATGTTTGGGAGACATGCATATCCCCCATTGTTTTTGTGATTTGCTTATCCAGTCTCTTCCCAATCCTTCCTAACCACCTCTGAATCTTGTAGTTATCTTGCAATATCTTCCCAATCCTTCCTAACCACCTCTGAAACTTGTAGTTATCTTGCAATATTTTATGTGCTCTACTAATTATTCCTTTCTTAACTGCAACTTCTGTTCTAGATTCTAAAACAGTGCTGGTCTTTCATTTTAAGACCCCCTATTTCTTTGTCTAGCCTATACTCTGTCTTTCATATCAAGGATTGGTGTTCATCTCTAACCTACAGTCCAGGTAAGTTCCTAGTGTTTTCCCATTCTGTTACCTTTCTTTCTCTAGTTTATTTGCTCCCAATGCCTTGGCTCATTTGCCAGTTTTCTCCAATATATTCCCACCCCCTTGCCTATTTTCTGTATCCTTAATTGCAGTCATGCTTATTGGCAGAATCTCCTTTCTCCATCTCTGTATTGGCTCAGTTCTTAGAATACCTTCTGCTACTTTAATAGTCATACAGAACTTTTATTCATATTGTTCTCCTTAAAGGTCTGCATTCACAATCCCAGTATCTCCCTGTTGAGCTTCACCCCTGTTTTATCATCTTTCCATTTTGAATTATAATTTTCTGCACCTATTATGTATAGGGGCCACATCTGTGTTCTGAAATACTCCAACTCTGGTAATCCCAATCTGCTCTGTTCTACTGGAAGAATAAGCTTATCTCACTTGACTCTTGCTGTCTTCCCCTTTTGTATAAACTCCTTCAGCTCGTAATTGGCATCCACAACTTATCCTCTGGTTGATTTAAAAATATGCCTAACCTGTGTATAAAACCTAAAGGGAATAAAATATGTTAACTGCTTGTATCTTGCTGTCGATATTCATATAACAGAGCTTCCAGTTCCTCAGTTTTTATTTTTTTAGTCTCTTCCCACATATCCTTAGCTGCCACACTGGTATCATTTTTTATTCATACTCCTAAATGTCCTTTTCTCATGTCCCCATAAGTATTGATATTGCTGAAACCATTTTTATGTGGGTACATAGTTTACCACTATTGCTTCTGAGTTAGCTTCATTAATTTTGTATCCTGAAAAGGTTTGAAACTGTCCCGGTATGTTCCAGAGCACTATGTCCCTTTCTGATTTTTGTCAGGTATCAAATAATGCCATCTGCAAATAAAGCCAGCTTTTCCTGACTGCCAAACCAGTTATATCCTTGAATTTCTGAGTCCCTTATTTTCTTTGCCAGTGATTGTAAATATAATACAAATAACAAAGGGGAAAGAGGACACCCTTGCCGGGTTCCTCTGCATAAGCAGAAATTATCACAGAAGACCCTACCCACCTTATCCCTCGTATATCCTCCTAATCAACCTTATTTTATCAAGGAATGCAAATGCTTCCATTGCTCTGCTCAAAGTCCCAGTTGCTTTCTCTGCATCAAGACGTACTGCAAAAGATTATTGAACATTCCTTTGTGTAAGGTATCTGAGAGTAACAGCTGCCTGATCTGAAAGCAAAATGCATATTGGACATGGGGCCAGATTCTAAGAGTTGCTGTCTGTGTAAATCTGTCTTCATTCTAAAAAACTCACCCTGTGTAAGTGACTTTGGTGTAAGCCCTGTATGTACACCAGCCTACACTGGGGACCAGATTCCAAAAGACCTGCTGTCTGTGTAAATGACCACATACACAAGTATTTTGGAATTGGGCCCATTGTCTGAACAGAACATAATTGTTTAAAAAAAAAAAAAAAAAAAAAGATTCTTTGGTTAATTCTGCATTTGCCAGCAGCTGAAAAAAAAAGTGAAAGATTCAGAGATGTACTCTTACTGACTTAGAAATGCAATTACTGAAATGAAAGATGATTTGGGCAAGAATCAAAGAAATTTTGATCTTATTAACAGAGGAAAAAAACATACGCATCAAGAGCTTAATGTTCAGAGATGAAAAAAATAAATAAATAAAAGCTCCCAATCAACCGAGAAAACAGATGCTTGACAAAGCATGAGTCACATTTGTGAATGGCGACAAGGTGAAGATAAAATAACAGATGAGGACTACACTATAGTAGGAGTGATGTTATTTGTAATGCATACCATAACAATAATCCAAAAGAAGTGATGTTTGCACACCAGTACCCACATCATCCATGGAGTCAGGAGAGCATAGAAATTTCATTTTAAAGAAATTATGTATCCTGTGTGTGCACTCATGCTTGTGGTATATTATTCCATGTGCCCTGAAATCCAGCTGACACTTGGCAGATGCAGATATGATAATTGTTACCATCTATAGTCTTGAGAATAAGGTAGCTGATGCTATCATATCTGACACTGTTATACCATACAAAAGTAAGACCTTAAACACACAACACCCAATCTCACCCAAGTCTTGATTCCCAGTCTACACTACCTGCAGAACAGCTGGAGGGAACTATTCAAAACCGTGATAAATGTGAGAGAACAGCAGCAAAGTAATGAATTATGATCTTGCAATTTTTGGAATATAAAATTCCATGGCAGAGTCTCTCTCTTGCCCAGCTGTTAATTCTTCAATGTTTGCGGATGGTCAGTTAATGAGGTGCTACATTCTCATTAACAAGCTGGACAGTAGCTGCATGGAACTCACGCAAACAAATTGCCTTGTGTTTGATTTAAAATTGTTTTATTACATTTAAAATGCTTGCTTGCACAACTGAATACAGGGAGTTTAGTACCATGATTGTTGCACTGTAACAAAGGTGCCGTGTGTTTTGTTTGCCTTTCAAGCACTAATTTTAATGAACAAGGCAACCTATGCAACTGGCACTACAGGAGGCAACAGTAAGTAGTTCATTTAGTGTTTAGGTCCCAATGAACTAATATGAAAGGTTAAGTAATCTAATGTTTGTGAAGAAAAATGGAAAACCATCTAAGGGGAACTGGAGTATTTATGAAAGGCATAGGTCAAAGTCGAGAGGATGAGCACAAAGAATTGTTTTTACCATCTTCCACAGTAAAATAGATACTGTGATAAGTTTGTCTTGAGAAATCTCCCTCCATCTGAAATTTCAGATTTCCATGTCAAACTGTTGTGCAGCAAAAGAGAGAACATATCAAGTAATGGAAGACCTGTGAATTTGTGACTAATCCAAATATATAGACAGTTGGAGTTGATTGGGATATGCATGCATAAAAAAGTAATGTTTGACATAAAAGCCTTTTGATATGCTTAGTATAGAGCAGAGAAATGTCACTGGAAGAACAGTGTCCACAGACATTGTTGCATCATGTATAATTTTGTTAATTTTTGTTTGCTTTGTACATTATGAAACTGGCACATTTGAGTTGTTTCTTGCCTTTCAGGCTGGGAATCTCTACAAGCTTTTTCTCTGGTTTCTTTTCCTTTCTGCTTTTAAGGTTAATGTACTCATGTAGCTTTACTTTTACGTTAAGTCGTCTTCTGTGGCTGGTTTATTTTTTTATTGCTTACTACTTCACTGTCTATTCTATTTCTAGGTCTATCAACCTACTATTTCATATGTAACATTCTATTTGAGTAATATGTTTGTCATGTACCATCATTTTCATGTTCTGTACTTAAAACCATAATGGAATTTGTGAATTTTTCTTATTCATATGTAAATATTGTACTGTTTTTGCATTTTTATTGTACTTTTTTCTTTTTCTGGAGCTTTTCTCCCCGGGCCTGCACTGAAAATGGGCTCTTGGCCCAGTCGGACTTTTCCTGGTTAAATGTAATAAATAAATATTGCAGATAACTTTTCTTCAACGTTCCTTTGGTTATTTGGTCGTTAACTCATGCAGTCCCTGCTGCCTACTTTAATGTCTTCTGGTCATGTTTGCTCCTATCCTTTCATCCATTAATCTTTCACTCCCTCTTTCAGTGACTCTTTAATTTCTATGACCCCACACCATTAGTTTAGGTTCATGATGTAATATTGTTTGTGTTGGTTCTCTTCTCTTGCAAGGGACAGTCATGTCATACTTCTTAAAAAGTGGGTATGGCTATGCAAAACCTCCTTAACCCCTACAGCACAATAACATGCTTTTTATTGGTTTTCCTTCACTCTTCCTGTCCATCACATCCTCCAGCTCTGCTTCCAACTTGCATGCTGAGCAAACTCCAGGTCTGCAGTTTGATGTGTTGTGTACCTTCCTTTAACTCCTTATGATTCCCAAACTCTGTTGTAGCCCTGGAAGTGAGAGAACCAACAGAGTCGCATAGAGCTTAGAAACATCATTTCTTAGAATGCTCGGTCTATTTCTCTAGGTAGGGAAGTGCCTAATGCAATGATATCAAAATGTCACAAACACCACTGCAATCTGAATAGATTATCTAAGGGGCTTCTGGTCTCCAACGAAGGCACGTAAGCATTGGGCTTCCTGTCTCTGTCTAGGGTGCAAGGGTTAACCACCAGCTGTTTCCTTCTGTGCCTTCTTGACCCTACCAGTGGCCCGTGTGTGTATCCTGATCATTGCCATCTGCATGTCTTGGGTTGCTTTCTTATCAGTCTTGTCTATCCCGTTGAGTTTAGATTTACTCAGTCCCTCTCTTCACCCTTCCCACTAGTCTGCTTCTTGGATGATGATGATGATACCACTTTGATTTCCACAAACCAATCACACTGCTTTAAATGTTGCTGTACCCTCTTGCGTTTCCTACATTATGACTCCTGATTTGCACCTCCCACTCCATAACCCTGGCCTTTACATTTACACATATATATATTTATGTATGCATATTGCTTGCCTTTGTTCCTTCTAGTATTTACCAAATGTACCCACCCATAGGATTCCCGCAAGGCTACAGCACTTGAGCTTCACAGGAAAGGATTTATATGGCTTAATCTCATTTGTTCCTTTTTCTAGCTTCTCTTTGACTCTTATGATTGACTTTTCCCAAAACCAGTCTGCTGCTAGTACTGGTATAACTGGCACCATCTGCTAGTACCAGTATAACTGGTAGATCGACTTTATTTAAATCTATGTTCAAAATGTAAGACATATTTGTTAAAATGCTGAAGCACTTTGCTTATACAGAAAAAAGTTTTTGCAATAATACTTTTAAAGGTTTCACTGGTCCTGGAAAAATAAACGTATTGCTCATTTTCTGCCAGTAGTTTTTGGTTTTTAATGTTTTCACTTGGTATTTACATGAAGTCCAAAGAACATCTGTTTTTCTTACTTTTATACAAACACATTATGTATGTATATACATACATACAGTTGCTTAGTAGAGTCTGACTTTTCATAACCACAAAGAGCTTTAGCCCACCAAGCCTGTATATCAAAAACTGCCTCTTGCAGTTCTTGCAAATTAATATTCAGTAATGCTTTAATATCCATCTTGGTTTCTGCCACTTCCTTCCTCTTTGGCCATGTAATGCAGACTAAGTTGACTACAGATGACGCTGGAAAATATTGAAGGCAAAGGTATCCAAGTTTGTCTTACTAGAACGTTTCCAGAGAACTGTCAGTTTTTTTCCTTAACTATTGACTGACTTTGCAGTCCTCAGAATTCTCAAAATTCTTCTCCAACACCACAAATCAAAAGCATTGGTTTCCTGGTACACATCCTTGCTTATACTCCCAACTCTCACAGCCATATGATATTACTGCGAGAAGAAACGTGTAACTGTAACTATATGGACCACTGCTGACAGTTTAAAGTCATTGCTTATCAAAATCTTACCCAGATTTGCAAAAGCTCTCCTTCCAAAAAGCAAATTCATTCCCCATCTGCATAGAACGTTGAGCCCCCAAAATGAAATCTGTTCTTGCCTTCCTTATTTGCAAAGAATTGGTAGGGCAGGATGACCTTATTTGATGTTGAGCAGCAAACAAGGTTTTGCATTGCTTTTACCTTTATCAGCAGATTGTTCATCTTTTCCTCACTTTCCGTTATCAGAGTAGACCGGTATCATCTGCATATATGAGGCTAATTCTCCTGACTGTTTTAAATCCAGCATCTGGTTTGTCTAACCCAACATTTTGCATATTGATTCTAGTTCTAAAGGCAGACTCCTAAGGAGTTGGCAAATAAAGGTGACTGTATACCTCCAAACTGTAACAGCTTGCCATTGTTTATGGTCCATACAGTCTCTGGCTTTAGTACATAAAGTAGATGTAAATAATGCTTTCTGTATTATCCAGCAGATGTCTGTTTGATCTATTGTGTTTATGCAGAGAGAGACTGAAAAGGGTCAGTACATTAAGTAGACATAAATTGCTGGAATCTAGCTTATAAGATCTTGGGAATTTAACTTGCTAGCATGTAAAAGGGTGCTTGATAGTTTGAACATGCTTTTTAATTTTGCCTTTGAGGAATGGATTATAAACTGGTCTTTTCCACACCAATGGCCACTGTTTTGCTTTCCAAATTTGCTGAGAAATTTCAAGCAGCACTATAAAGGCATAATTTTGCAAAATTTTAAACCCTTCCACTGGAATACCATCACTCCCTTTAACATTACTCTTCAGGATGCCTGTTTATAGACCAGAGAACATACCATTGTACATGATTGTGGCCTTAAGGCCAAACACAATGCCAGACACACTTGTTATAGGTGACTCCATAGTCAGACACACTGATGTCCCACTCACCAGACTGAACAAGGAAAAGATCACAGTAAGCTGCCTGTCGGGCGCTAGAATCCGCCACATAACACAAGCACTCGGGTCACTCCACAGCAAGTACAAGTATGACTCAGTCATTGTCCATGCGGTGTGAAGCGACCTGGGGCGATACCTCCTGGACTACATGAAAAGAGACATAGAGGAGCTCTCAGATTATGTAGCCCAGGCCGGTATGACCCTGACCCTGAGCAGTATCCTACCCTCACCAAGAATGATGCCACAATACAGAGACAAAATGATCAGCTTTAATAATTGGCTTAATTACTGGTTTCATTCTAAGGGGATCCAATGTCTGTCTGCCTGGGATGACATGCTTGACAAGCCACGCTGCCGCATGAGGGACGGCTTGCACCTGTCACCCTGGGCTTCCGGATATTGGCAAAGGCTCTTGCCACCCCATAGTGCCTTTTTAGGCAAGGCTCAAATGATAAACCTACCGCCTCTAGAAAACAAAAATGGAGAAAAACAAGGTAATACTGCTCAATGCCAGAAGTCTAAACCTCAAGATGCACTCGAAGCCCTCCTCAGTATGGAGAACATTGATGTCTGTGCTGTGACTGAAACCTGGTTCAAGGCTCCTGAGAGCACCCCAGCACTATCAGGTTATACCTCATATCATGCGTTCCGCCCCAAAATACGGACTCAAACCACAAAGGAGGGGAGTATCCATACATAAAGGATACCCACACCTCCAGGTTAGTGGCAGCGCCATAAGCATTGGAGACCATCCAGGTGCAATTAACCATAGGTAAAACTGCCCTACAGTTTGTAACATGCTACAGACCACCTTCTCAAACTCAGGAAACCCACACAGCCTTCCTGAAGACACTGGAGAGTATGAATGTCTCTCCAAACACCATCATATTGGGTGACTTCAACTACCCAAACATAGACTGGGAACATTACTCAAGCCCCAACACCCTAGCCCAAAGGTTCCTTGAGTTCATAAACTCAAATGCTATGGAACAACTAGTCACAATTCCCACGAGGAGAAAATATACTAGACCTGATCATCACAAACATGGGGACAAAATGCTCCACACCGGAAGTATATCCCTCATTGGTGAGATCAGACCATAAATTAATCTCACT
>NC_056727.1:566858579-566871079 GCF_019279795.1 Protopterus annectens | reverse complement strand
GCAGAACTTTAAGATATAAAAAAGAAACATTCCATCTGTCCTTTTAACTAGACTAATTATATGCTTATTTGGGTAACCACTACTGAAAAATAAGTAAGAATATGAGGATGTGGGTTGGCAATAGATTGTGGCTTCATATCTGCTATAATCAAAATTTGTATATAATTTTATATCCAACAATTTATAAAATCTTTGCTCCAGTTATAAGCAAAATTATGTAAGAGAATTTAAAAGTCCAGTAAATTAATGTAAGCCATCAACTCCACCCTTCCCCATCAAAAATGTCTCCAGAATATCTAGAATAAAAAGTATATTGTAAAAAGTAGATTTGATTAGTTTTAATAACTCATAATTGCATAAACTGGGTCTGAGGTCATTCCATTTCTAACCCTTTAATCTGCTTAAAATGTTCCTTTCAAGAAATGCAAAGTTAACATTAAGTACCATTTAAGTTGTTTGTGCCTGGAAGAACAATTCCAAACCAACATTGTGGTATAGTAGAAAATAGATCTTTAATATTAGTCTCCCTAACAATTCCTCTCTATCAAATCCTACATCACATACCATCTGCAAAAAGTTCCAAGCATCGGATCCCTAAAAATTTGTTAATTTGAAGTCTGAAAAATATGCTATAGGTTCTGTACTGGAGCCTGCTGAGACCGCAATAGGTCTGAGGAAAAGTGTTATTTTTTGTCTCCCCTAAAATATAAAAGTTTAAGGACTAATGGACTTGCTAACACAGAAAATCAAATTCATCTTTAGAAATGTCTGTCTATTAACAGATCACACAAAAATACATTGGTTCTAAATGCTATCTCAGCCTCTTTCTTAAATGGTGCAGCTTGTAGCATGATTTCTGTTTTTTTGTGAATAAAGTATTGTATCCATAAGTGATATTTACTACTGAAATTTAAGACTTAGAAGTATCCATAAGAAATTATTTGCTCTTTTGATACTATTACTAATAGAGATTAATGCTCCTTTTAATCTGATCAGTGTAATATTTATGACAGACAATATATTAAAAAAACTGATTAAAATGAATATGATGCTGGAATAGTTTACCCTTTACATTTTCCAAAGGAAAAACAATATTGATAGCAGACGTTAGTATTTTTTTTCACTCTGTTAACCCCCCCCCCCCTTCCAAACTACCTATTGATGTAAACAATGCTTCTGATTTTAGTGGTGATTGGAATATTTCCTTTGAGGTGCTGCAAGTGTCTAGTGCAGCAGAACCATTAGAAAGACCATCTGAGGGGAAATCTCTGAGGTCCTGGCAAAATTATGGCAGGACAACCAGGGGGACAGGGAAGGCAAACGTTTTTAAATATTTTAAGATATTTAATTATAATGGTTTAGAAGTTAATGTATATGCAAGTCTGTTCCATAAAGATCTATACATTTGTACCAGCAAGGAACACTAGCTAATCTTTTGATTAAATGGAAGCTCTTTGTTAAAAAAAAAAAAAAAAAAAATGAATTTGCAGTTGTATTTCAATGTCAATAAGTGTGCTGGTCTTAACCTGGGAAAATACATTTAAACCTCCAGTAAATCCTTAAACATCCCTGAAATTGAGGCTGATTTTTTTAGGAATTATGTGGAGCAACTGGGATTAAAGAAATGTAGTAATTTATTTAAAGGAAACTGCTAAATTTGCTAAGAAATAACTGGTTTGTATGTATGGCGATCCCCAACAAGTGTGTGTGTGTGGGTGCTTATAGTTATTCACAAACTTCTTGAAATTTTTAGATGGTGAAACTTGTAGCATGATTTCTAAGGAAGGGGTTGAGAGAGCATTTGGAGCCATTGATGTAATTGTGTAATTTATTAATTGGTGATGTTTCTAATTATGAATTTGTGTGTTTTTTTTTTTGTTTTTTTTTTTTGTTAGTAAAAATATTCTTCGTCTGGTATACCAAAAATGCATGAAAATTTGGTAGGCTGTCCCGTTGTGGCTTCTGCAGGTAATTTAACAGAACCTATAGCTAAACTTATAAGCTTCACATTTAAAATCACTTTTAGTGTTAAGATTCCTGAAACTTTCTGCAGATGGTACTTGATATAGGATTTGATACTGAGGTATTGTTGGTGATACTGAGGTATTGTTGGTGATGACTGATGTAAAAAGACTTATTTTCTTCTATCCTACATGCCATTTGTTTGGAATGTTTCTCAGAGACACTAAAAACTCTCTCCTGCAGAGACAACATTAATAATATTGTCTAATGTATGGAAATGGTCCTTAAATAACTTTGTATTTTTGAAGGGGAGCATTTCAAGCAGATTAAAGGGGTAGCAATGGGGGGGGGGTAGCATCAGCCTTTTTTTTTTTTTTTTTTTATATATATATATATATATATATATATATATATATATATATATATATATATGCAACAAATGTATTTTTTAACTCTAGATTTTCTAGATTTCTGGGTGACATCTTTTTGATGTGGAAGGGTACGGTTGATAGTTTTTTAAACTCTCCTACTGAACAAGGATTTTATAGATTTGTTTGGATATAGAAATATATAAAACTTGGATTATAGGACATAAATCCACGGTCTCTCTCAAACCCACAGTAACTGTCACCTGTATAAGCAGAGGATCAGTCTAGTTAAGGGGACAGATGGTTACTGTCCCATACTATATCAAAAGATTAAGATTTAAAAGACCAGTTTTATGAAGGAGAATCTCTGGTAGAGTTTGAAAAAATTGAAAGGGATGTGTTTAAAAGGGAGATTTAATTCCTTTAGTGTAAAATAGGCTTTCAGTTAAAGAAATATGACTGAAACAGAGAATAATTGTACATCTAGTACTAGAACATTTTTAATAGTTATGATTTTACATTTTTGTTCATACAGTGTTAAGATTAAGGAAATTGACTAAAAAGTTGTCTTGCTGTCAGTTTTAGTAACCTCCTAAACTGGGTAATTTAAATAGTTTTTAAGAGGGGTAGAAATCTTAGTTTGAAAATGAAACATTTAAAAATGGTGTGTTAGATGAACAGATGTGGAGGTTGTACTTGCTGCTCTTATAGCAATGTGTGATCAAGTGTAATCAACTACTGTAAGGAGATCTTTTGTAAAGATAGATATAGTTGTAACATAATGGGTGTTCTTTATTTGGCTATCTAAGTATTGCCCAGCATTTTGCAATGGCATGACTGAGAAACCTCTCAAATGCAGACTTCATGAACATTTGTACAATATGTAAAGGAAGGACTCAATGCTTTGTATAAGCATTCTATAACTTGTAATTTCAGAAGTTTGTATTTTGTGTTAGTCACTTCCTTGATGAGGAAAGGGAACTGGCAGAGTATTCTGGAAGCAAAGAACTGCATTGTCAGTTACTAGGAGCAATGCTATTTTCTGGTCTTCATGATTCAGTTTCTAGCCACAATATTTTAATATCTAGAGCATCTAAGTTATTTTGAATATTTGTTGATCATGCGATGAATGCTACTTAAACACTATAGTATGTAATATTGGTTATTGTGATGAAGTCATTTGAGTGCTATAGGAAGAAAGATCAGTAAACTGCGTTGCCCATACCCTGAATGCTTTGCTGGTGTTTGGATTACCAGTTTTACTTTCCATCGACTCATGGTGTTTATCCAGTTTTATTTAGGAATTCTGGCTAAACAAATTGTACAAGGGATATAGCATTTCTGTCTTGTTATAGAAGATGAGAAAAACAAATAGGCATCCGAACAAGTGCAGGAAATAACTGACCACAGATATTTCAAGGAAATGTCCTGGAAGACTTCACTAAATCGAGAAAGGTCCTAAAATATACTCCAAATAATAAGAGAATCGCAAGTTGCTGACTGCAGCAGTAGTAGCTGCCCTCTTCAGTCAACTGCTCAAATTAGAATTAGTTTGCCATTGAAAGTGGAGAAGGGCATATTTAAGTATTTTTACATCAGTAACAATGGGAGTGCGGCTTACCATTCTCTACTGTCCGCTCCTCTTTTTAAAGTGGGAGAAAGTTGTGTTCGAGTAGTACGTCAGGAATGGCTTGTTGAAAACCTGAAATCCAGTGCCCATGGATCCACAGCAAACTGACCTTTATTTTACATGTGTGTAAGTTTGATTTATTGGGGTGAATGACTAATGTAGTGAGTGATGCTTGTTTGAAGTGTAATAAAGGCTTCTGTTTTGTTTCCTCTGCTGAAAAAAAAAATGTGATAGCATTAACAGCCCAAGGGTGTCATAAGTTGGGAACCAGATTAGACAATCAAGAGGAAATGAAGTCGGCTAATGTAGTTCTGGAAGGTTGTATCCTTAAAGCAATCACATTGAAGTCCTTTACTAAAAAAAAAAAAAAAAAAATAATGTGGGAGATTAGCATTTTTGCACTTTTCAAAAAAAGTGTGCAGCCTGGAGGGTAGATTGAAGCAGAACAACATTAAGTTTAATGTGAACAAGCATCACTATAAAAGGATATTTGTCAATGAAATAGATTTCTACAGGACGTGGCTAGTGAGGAACATATGAGGAATTCGAAATATACAGAATGGGCAATGGGGAAACCATGCTAGAAGAAAGGGAGGACTGCATATTCCTACAATAATTTGTAAAGGGCATACTTGAAGGATTTGACCCACAGGTTGTACTGTTAAAAGTTAGGTGGTGCAGTTTTTGTGATTTTATTTTCTTTATTTCTAGGCATTGGATCGTAATAAAAGAGGATGGCCACCAAGTTACAGGTCGACAGGAGCCTCGATTAGTGCTTTTAACAGCATCATGCAAGGATGGGCATCTGTTTCTCAATGCTCCGGATATGCCAGAGATGATCATCCCAACTAAACTGCCAAAATCAAACCCTGTTAAAAACTGCAGGTGCCTTTTATCGCTTTTTCTTTATAAATGCTAATTGAAATGAATATAGCACTGTCTTGAACTGCTTTTATTAATGACATTTGTATAAATGCCCTTCTTTCTAATGCAGAAGAGGCAGAGAGAGAGAGAATTGATGTGCAAGTGCCTGTAAGATGTGTTACAACCCTTGGATTCTGGGTTTGAATGAAGAAAAGAAAGTGGGCAAATTAATTGTGTGAAGTGAATTTTTATTTTTTTTTTATTTTAGTTCTCTCTAGTTTTGGCAGGTTCTGGTATGTTTTGTATATTCATGGTAATATTTACTTGTACTCATTGATATAGTAATAGTAAATTAATTTGCAATGTAATATTTAAGTGTGTGTTAGGTTCAGAATTTGCTGCAAGTAGAGCCTGAATGTCATGTAACATGATTTTAAGTGGCAGTGGGCATTTTATATACCCTGCCATGGATTGTTACAAAAGCTGTTACATGCAAAACTAAAGGTGGTTTCTGCTCTTGATGCCAGGAAAGATAACTGGTTGTAATCTTTTTGCAAAAAGAAGGTTTGGATTTATTTGCAGTTGACCAGTGAGTTTATTTTAAAGCAAAGTTATTTGTTAAGGGAGCACTGCTAAGGCTTGTTGTGGGAAGGGCAGTGTACGTGTCCGAAAGCAACAAATTGAGATGCATTACTATGGTCATTATTTCCTTCACTTTTATCCGAAGCAAGAAGTTTACACATTGCTACAATATTACAGCAAATTACCTCTAGTTTCTTAGTTCAGATACTGCAGTTGAAGCACATGTCCAAGTACTTTAAACAGTATAGTGCAGTTTAAAAGACTCCCAACAAGATGCGTTGTTGACATGCAGGGGAAACTCTGGCCTCTTCCTTCAGCCTTTTAAATAGGTATTCTGGATAACAAATGGTAAACTCGAACTACATCCTTTCAACATAGCAGGAAAAACAAAACCGCAAAAACGTACTTCCTGTTGTACCTGCAAGTCCTACAATATCAACACTAAAGGTGGGAAAATCAACACAGCCTCTTAGTGGTCTTCAGCACTTTATTCAGCATATATCTTTCAAGCAAGCTACTGAGTTCAGCACAGTACCCTGCAGTCAAAAATGCTCTCAAAAGTGCTTTCTTGTAAACTGAATAGACATTAAGACCCCCTGGTACTTTCATATGAAATGTATGCTGAAAATTGGTGTGCAATAGCTTCTTCCAAAGGCAGCAGCAACAGTCATCTTAAGGTAAAAGTCAAGCTTTTACTATCTGCCAGTCGATCACAAAGCCGGTTTCTTTACAGTTGGCTACAAAGGTTATGTTGCTAGTTCCTGCATGAAAGTATTATTCTAACTAGCTTTGAGAAGATATCTCACAATGAGCTTTCTTTGACTGCTTCAAGTTCCAATTGCTGTCAAGTTGTAATAGTTCACCCCCTGTTTCAAACAATGATCAAGCAGTTTTATATCGGAGAGTTTGAAGTAAGATACAAGGTTTCTTTACTTTTTCAGTTTAAAAGATATTTTTTCGTATTGTAAGTCTTCTGTTTTATTCCCTTAGTCATTTGCAAACTGGGTGACTAAACATGCCATTTTACCAGATAGTGCTGCTTCTGTTGTCCATGAAAAGTGGCCCTTATGGTTAATGGGCATATGTGGTTAAATAAGATTAAACAATGTATACATTCACAGTGCATCTCGTAATGGGTTTTTTTTTTTTTTTTTTTTTTTTTTTGCAAAGCATATCCCAAAGGTATAAGAAATGGATTGTGATTCTTTCACTAATGCATTTTACCGAGCAATGTTTTTAATTATCAGAATGGCAAGTGGAGGAAGTTTACCTTCTCTATTCAGTAGGCTCTAGTGGTCTGACTTGTTTCCCAGGTTACTTTTTTGTGTCATGTAATGCTTGTTGTGAAGTATGATTTAAGTGCTGGCATATACAAACTGCTTGTTTCAATCTACAGATGCATTCCTAACAAGAGAACCTACCTGCTTCTAATATCTTCTTCTTTTGGCTGCTCCCATTAGGGGTCGCCACAGTGGATCATCTGTTTCCATTTCTTCCTGTCCTCTGCATCTTGCTCTGTCACACCAACCATCTGCATGTCTTCTCTCACCACATCCATAAACCTTATCTTAGGTCTTCCTCTTTTCCTGCTACCTGGCAGCTTCATCCTTAGCATCATTTTCCCAATATACTCTGCATCCCTCCTCAGCACATGTCCAAACCAACGTAATCTTTCCTCTCTGGCTTTGTCTCCAAACCTTCCAACCTGGGCTGACCCTCTAATATACTTATTCCTAATCCTGTCCATCCTCGTCACACCCAGTGCAAATCTTAACATCTTCACCTCTGCCATGTCAAGCTCCGACTCCTGCCTTCTTGTCAATGTCACTGTCTCCAACCCGTATAACATAGCTTATCTCACTACCCTCTTGTAGACCTTCCCTTTCAATCTTACTGGTACTGGTCTGTCACAAATCACTGCTGACACTTCTCCACCCACTCCATCCTGCCTGTACTCTTCTTCACCTCTCTTCCACACTCACCATTACTCTGAACTGTTGATCCCAAGTACTTAAACTCATTCACCTTCACCACCTCTACCCCTGCATCCTCACCATTCCTCTATCCTCCCTCTCATTCATACACATATATTCTGTCTTAGCCCTGCTGACCTTCATCCCCCTTCTCTCTAGAGCATATCTCCATCTCTCCAGGGTCTCCTCCACCTGTTCCCTACTCTCACTACAGATCACAATGTCATCTGCAAAAGTTGTAGTCCACGGGGACTCCTGTCTCATCTCGTCTGTCAACCTGTACATGTACTCTCATTCCGCCACCAGGTCTCCTTGTCCTCCTTCCTCTTTCCAGATGTCACACCAAGCACCTTTCTAGCCATCTCTCGTACTAGCTCTGCTGTAGTTACCCAGCTATTCGTTAACTCTTCACTGCCACCCAGTGCCTGTCTTAACTCTTCCCTGAACATCACCTCACAATTCCCCTTTTTCAATTTCCACCATTTGATCCTTGCTGCTGCCCTCACACTCATCCTCCTCTTCTTGATCACCAATGTCATCCTACAAACCACCATCCTATGCTGCCTAACTACATTTTCCCCTGCCACCACTTTACAGTCTCCATACCTGCTTCTAATATGAAGGACGTCTATTAGGAGGTGACTGGCTCCTGAAGAAAATCCTGTGAAAGTAAAGTAGTCTTCAGAGTACTTCAGATTGTTTACCTGCCTAGCCATTTGTGACCTTATTTTTCCCATCTGGGCCTGAACCTGGGCCTGAGCCAATGTAAGCACAAATTAAAGTTTTACCTGTGGTCCTGTTGCCCAAACAGGTGGTCAGGTGACATTGAGAGTAATGGTTAATTTTACTTTCTTGCTCTTAATTTGAAAATAGTGCACACATCATTCTTTTGAGATGCCTGCTTTATTCAACTCTTATCTATATATAAAATCAAATGTTCATAATGTCTAACATTTTGTATGGCAGCGAAAGTGATTAAAGCTCTTTCAATTGCTTCTGTTAGCTTTAAGTCCATGTGAGATTTTGAACATTGGGGATCAGGGGATTTGCTGTTTCCCCACTGTAGAGCGAGCTTGTAATTATCAGGGAGATGGGGGGGGGGGCTGCAAAAAATGTAAGTGTATTTTTGGTGTTTTTGCTTTCAATCTTACAGGATTGATGTTTAGCCATTCAACATTTGTGTGCTTCACTTACATGCACACACACAAACATATGCACACATACATACACACACACAAACACTCAGTCTCTCATGGACTGCATGCACACCCACTTGCAGTTTGAATTATAACTTATTCTGTGCTGCTTAATTTTTAAGCACACTTTGCCAATGTTTGCCTGTCTGCCATCAGCCCACTCTTGGTCACCTCCCAGGAGTTCCTCTGGACAAAGGTGGACCAGGTGCATCCATCATTCAGACAGCTGTCAGAAGTGGCTAGTATTTTTTCATTGTGTGCTTCTGTCCCTTAAATGCACTCATGGTTGACCATGGAGAATGCTCCCTTCTTCCACAAGGCATTCCCTTTTAAGTAGCCCTATTACTCAAGAAGCGGTTTCCATTGTGTTCACCAGGGAAATCACAGCCTCCTAATGTGCTCTCAAGTGTTTGCTACCTTTTTCTCCTCCCCTACAGAGGGGAGCTGGCTATGTCCCTTTACTACTTCCCCTATCTGCTTGACCACTAAAACGATGGTCATTTGGGTCACTGTCAGGACTAATTTTCTCTGTGCAACAAAGATGGGTAAAACACAGTAGTGATGTTTATTTTTATTGCTTTGAAAATGCGCCTGTCATCAGAAGTTTGTTCATTCCCAAATGATTTTGTGAGGTCCGCGTTTATGCAATGTCTACATTGTCTTGTGTAACCATCCATATGTCAACGTGCCCTCACCTTATCACAGAATTTACCAGAATGTAAGGATGGGGAAGTCTGATGGAGGAAGGTTCAGCCTCCTCCAGAAGATGTGCACAGGTCGTGGCACTGATGCATTTCACTGGTACTCCACTGGGATCCCAGTTACAGGGATGATTGTCTGCTACCCACCACAGATGTCTGAAAGGTTTGACAGCAAAAACTGTTGGCCTAGTTTAGCTCCTGGTAAACAAGTACTGTATGTAACTATATGATACAGTGAATGGCATGTTGTAATATATTCCAGTAAACATTTCAACTTGGTGCATATAAAGCCTTTTACCTAGGTATATAGAAGGGATACCACTAAATACTCTGACTAATCCAGTTTTGAGAGGAGATAGAATGTACATTATAAAATGTTCTGACCTACTTCATGCTGGAAGTCCCTAAAAGGTCTTTAGTTATTATGGGTTCTGTAATTTGGTTGCAAGTTATTTTTTTCAAATGGGTCTGGAAAGGGAGGAGGAGGGTGTACAGATCCAGTCTCTCCTGCAAACATGTGAGGATCACCAGCAATATCTCTGTTCAGAATTCTGTTTACATAGTGATTTAAACCACTGATATCCTTTATGGAACCAAGTCCTTCAGCATCTTGGGAACCAAAAAGTATCTTGAAATAAACTGTGGCTTAGTTCAGCTTGATTCATTGTTTAAAACAAGCTGCACTGAGGTGGGCTACCAGCTTATAACTCTGAGCTGAGATAGGATGACTAGATGCTTTTGAGCTTCCCAAAAAACATAAGTTGTGTTTTTGTTTTCCCTTCATTATACTATTTACTTCACTTTTTATTGTGTTCTGCTTATTTAATACTGTATTTAAATACAGTAAACTAAATTGCACTGTTTGTACTGCATTTGTCTGCCTTATTGTGTCTGTTAAATTGTATTTTGTTTCTTTGCTATTTTCACTGTTTGCAAAGTAATTGTTGCTACCTTTCCAGTGTTTGCAAAGCATCTGTTATGTTTTCCCACCAAGCAGTGTTTTTAAAAACTGACTTGTTTGCTGATTAAAGCATTCTTTAGTGTCTCCTTGCTGTTTAAAACAGTTTTAGTGTCTGACTGCTGTTTTTCTGCAAGTGTTTCCCACCTAAATTAGTGTAGCTAGTAGCTGCAGCATAGGCCAGATACAGGTTTGCTGCATATGGGACTGTAGTGGCTTTTGTATTCTGAGCCCATTTTCCAAGCTGTCTTTGATTGGAAGGGGCCCTTCTGCACCCTTGTGAGAGGGTCTAGGGCTTGGGAGTAAGCACCCTCATTGGTTCTTTTGAATCTTTTTTTTTTTAATTTTAAAATTATAAGTCTTTAGCTTCTGATATTTAAGCCCCACATTTGAGCCAGTTTCTGCTTGTTTGTTTGACAGTTGGACTACCATCATTTCTCCTGTCAGCCTTGTTGACTTGGGCCTCCTAAGACAGTGTAGTAATTGGCTCATGTGCACTGACAGCCCTGTACTAGAGATTCATCTACAACAAGAATCTTGAATCGCACGCAAAACCGTAACACTGAAGAAGTTGTCAACTAACCCACCCCTACTCATGCACATAGTACCCCACCCCTACTCATGCACATAGTACCACTACTCACAGAGTATGCATCCAACCCATAAATCAACATATGCCAAAACACCATTGACCTCCAGAACAAAAGACTGTTACGACTAACACAGTTCTCTGACCACCCAAGACATCAAAACCAGTGTCTCTCCTACCAAGCCCTTAAGGCATAACGCTCAAAATCCAAATTTTCTTGCCATTGGAGACTCCATAGTGAGATGCAATAATGTCGCACTCACCAGGTTAGATGAAAAAGTGAGTCAGGTGCCTGTCCAGTGCCAGGATTAGTCAGATGATGCATGCACTCGGGTATGTTGGTAACAAGTACTGTTATGACTGTCCTAGCTCATGCTGGAATGAATGACCTGAAACCTACCTCACTGGGCTATATGAAGAGAGACATGATTAAGCTCAGTATGTGCCCCAGGCAGGTATGTCCCTAGCCTTGAGCAACACATTACCCTTGCCTAAAATGATGCCACAGTATAAACAAAAAATGATTGATTTCAATAATTGGTTTAATTTTAGGTATCATTGAAAGGGGATGCAGTTTCTATCAGCCTGGTATGACGTGGTTGACAAACCTCACTGCTTTTGAGACTTATCAGCACCTGGCACCACTAGGATTTTTGGCTGCTAGTAAATACTTTTGCCTCCCCCACACTGCTTGTTTTTTTTTTTTTTTTTTTTTTTTTGCAAGGTCTCAAAACAAAATTGCTGATGTGAAAATTGCCAACCATCACAAAATAAGGGTTATGCTGCTAAATGGTAGGAGCTTAAACCAAAAGCTGCACACCCTGGGAGCACTTCTGTCACTGAAGGATGTAATGTCTATGCAGTTACAGAAACCTGGTTCAAGGCCTCAGAGTACCCCATTCTTGCAAGGTTATAATGCCTTCCACACTTTCAGACTGCAAAACAAATATCTGAGAACCAAAGGAGGCGGTTTCTATCTGTATTAGAGATATTCACCTCCTGACTGGTTAGACTGGACAACTCGAGTTGTTTCACGTTCGGATTACTTTGGGTAAGACCCCCATTCAAGTCCTAGCTAGTTATAGTTACCTCTCCATGGATTATGATGTGTATGAGGCCTACTTGACCAAACTGGAGTCGATTCAAATATTGCCAAACACTCTGGTCATGGAGGATTTCAGTTATCCCACCATCAACTGGGGAACTTACTCGAGCCCTAACTCACTAGCACAAACGTTCCCTGACTTTTCAAATGCCCTGGAACAAACTGTTCAAACCCCAACAACAGGAGCAAACATACTATATCTGTTCCTCACTAACATGAGAAACAGATGCACCACTGCAATTGTCTAACCCTCATTATTTAAATCTGACTACAAGTCAGTCACCTTCAAACTGGCACTAACACCAAAATTCACAAAGGGCAAAATTGGACTAAACTTCAACACAAACTGTACCCTCCTGGGGAAGGTATAAAAGCATTTAAAGCCCCACCCCAGCTGGAAGTGATAACACCAAAGCTTACAGTAAACCTTGCACAATCACTTGTACAAGTGTATAGACTCTGGAGGAAAGTTGCCCTGGTAGACATCCAGCATCAACAAATGCAAAAAGTTGCTAAGAACTAAGGTGAGGGTCATAACGATGGAAAAACACCATCTGCCTCAACAGACAAAT
>NC_056727.1:566836079-566853579 GCF_019279795.1 Protopterus annectens | reverse complement strand
AGGAATGCAAGGGACTACTTTTTTTATTTAATCACAAACATCAAAAACATATAAATGTACTGTATAAAATGCACTGATTCACTAGAACAAACACAAGTACCATTTTGTAAGTGCAATAATGCCTGGTGGGGTGGGCATTATAGGACAGTAATGGATCTCCAGATGTAAGGAGGTTGCCTGCCACACTGGACCTTGTGACCCCCTTGATCAATTTATTTCCCATGACCTCATCCTGTTGGGCATTATTGTGTATGTAATAGTTTGATTGTACTGTCAGTTCTAATAATGCAGTAAAAGAATGATTTGGTAGTAACATGGTCTGAAAATTTAAAAGGTAATAATTCAGCAGCATTGTGCAGAAATGTGATAGCACTTTTAAGTTGGCCATTATTCAGTGAGTGCATCAATTATGATCTTAGCCTTCATACCACAGAACACATTGCTTCATTTTCCTGGGAAAATATGTACTCCATACATGAAAACGTGGCACTTTAAATATCCAACAGTATAATTATGTATAGTGTATGTTAAGGGTGCTATCACAATCTCAATAAGATTCTGGCATCTGCTACAGTATCTGCTAATACACTTTAAACCAAAGCTCCTTACCCAACTACTGTCATTTTGGAGTTTCAATAATTCAATAAATTCTATGTCCATTTTCAAAGTAATGTAGCCACTGAGACTTCAGTACTTGACCGTGAACACACTACATATACTTAGTGCAGAGTAAAACAGACTGCAATTGGACATGAGCAATGCAGAAGCAAATAAAATAGTGGACTTACTCATGTATTATGCACCAGGATGGCAGGCACGTGATGCACAGGAATGTACAAATGTTCCTGTCTGCATAGCTTCTGGAAAACTTTATAAGAACCAGGGCATGGTACCCCAAAGCAGGCAGTCCCCCTGCACTTCAACACAAACGTATCTCACTACAGATCCCCACAACAATTGAGGTGCAGACTGCCTGCAGCAGCACACATACACAAACACAGTAGTTTCATTGATAAGGCAGTCCCCATCTGCAGCAAATATGAGGAAGTTTAAAAAAACCCTGTAGTGGAATATCCATATAAATAAATTATATAACGAGAAACTGATTTAATACTTGTAGCAGGCCTCATTCTACCTACGTGAAGAGTAAGAGCTTAAGGAAGCTCAAGCTGAATATGAACTTTAAAATAGTCACTAAATTTATTATTTATTTATTTATTGATTTTTTACATTTGTTAACCGGGATGGTCTGACTGGATACATGTCCTTTTTCAGCGGAGGCCCGGGGAGAAAAGCTCCAACAGAGTTACATTGATAATTAGGTACAGTAAATGAGCTGAAAGAACTTAACAAAAACATAGACTATTTACATACAAGTACAAGACTGCCATTACTATTTCTGAGATTACTACAAATGTAACATTAATAACATATTAGCAAGGATGGTAGGCAGTATAATGACAGAGTTAGACAGGATACATATTTCTTTATCACAGTATACAAAGTACTTATCTTAGCTAGTTGTTTATGTTTTAGTTAATGGCACAGAGCTAGTCTGGGTTTGAGCAAGGACATAGCCAGTGTGACTTGAAGTGGAGTTTTAGACTATTTTTGAATTGACTTAGAGAAGTTGCAAGCGTGATGTTATTTGGGAGAGAGTTCCATATTTTTACCAGTGGTGTTGGCAAATAGCGCGTCACCACCTAGGTTGAGAGATTTAGTTGTTTGGACAAGGAGTCTGTTTGCTGAGTGAAGGCAGCTTAGATTGGAGTAGGGAGTCCTTAAGTTTTTTAGTGTTGGGGTATTCTCAAGTTGTTTAAGGATTTTGAAGGCCTCTGAGTTGGGACTGGTGAAGGTGTAGGAATTCTATCCATCCAAGCTTTTTCAGGTTAGTACAGTGGTGTGTTCTGTAGGGTAGGCCTGTAACGAATCTGGCAATGTGATTATAGCAGGATGAGAGCTTGGCCAGATCAGATTTGTTAAGGTGAGTGAGGACAGGAGAGGCATATAGTAGGGTAGAGAGAAGGTGTGAACGGGCTGTGGCTGCCCTGGCATTCGGGGTAAGGAAGGCTTTAATTCTATATAGGGTCCCAAGTTTCTTGTTGACTGACTTAATGGCTTGGTTGATATGTATATCAAATCTGAGTTTATTGTCAATGTTTACTCCTAATAGCTTTGTATAGATGTCTGGGGAGATGATGGTCCCATTATTGGATTTTATAGTGAAGTTTTCAGTCTGAGATCTATTGGTTGGGTAGAAGAGAAGTAACTTGGTTTTGTTTGGATTTAAGATCAGGAGATGGTTGGCAAGCCAGTTTTCGACTTTGGTGAAGCTATGTTGGGTGGTAGTTAGTAGATTTGCAAGAGAGGCATTGGAACATATTATAGTAGAGTCATCTGCATATTGAATGCAGGTGGCTTCAGGGATGACTGTTTGGATGTCGTTTATGAAGACTGAAAAGAGTAGAGGTCCTAATATGGAACTTTGAGGAACTCCTATGGTATTTGGTAGTAGGCAGGAGAGCTTGTTTTGCCACATTACTGCTTGTCTCCCAGTGAGGTAAGCTTGAAACCAGTCAAGGGCTGGAGTATCTAGATACAGGGTTTTTAAAGTATATATAGAAGTAACTGATTTACCATATCAAAGGCTTTCGATAGGTCCAGGAAGAGAGCAGAGGATATTTTTTTATTCCGGTTAAGATTAATGTTTTCAGTAAAAGAGATGAGGGCAGTGGTTGTACTATGATGGGGGTCTGAATCCATGTTGAGAGTCTGTGAGTAGTTTATTTTGGGTTAGAGCATTAGTTGGTTGTGCATGCACTTTTCCATAATTTTGGCAAGTGGTGATAGTATGGCTATAGGTCTATAGTTGGATAGTTCTGTGGATGAACCTCCTTTGTGGAAACCAAACTAACTGCAAATCTAACTGTGTTAGGAGGCTAATAACCAACAATGTTCAGAGCTAGTCCATAGTAATGCTACACTCTGATCCAAAGGAACTGGCTAATATCCTAGCCAACAAATTTAGTTCAAATTTTACTCCACCCACAGTTATAGCTATCCCACAGGTTCCACAATCCCAGCCACCCACATTAATTACTGTGGACCAAGTTCTTTTAGCCCTTTTTAAAAACCTAGAATGCTTTATCCATGGGTCTTGAGGGCATACAAGGTTGCCTGATTATCAGTGACAAATGTGCTGAACCCCCTACTTAAAAACTCTAAGCCTCTCCACTGGTCACATTCCTGAAGCTTGTAAAAAAGCTATTGTAATGCCTTTACATAATGATTGAAAAACCACAGATATTGGTAGCTGTAGAACCATTAGTCTCAGCTTTGTATCTAAAATTATGAAGTGCATTATCTCGGACTTCATTAATTTTAATGGACATTGAAAATATCTGACCTCTAGACCCTCATCAATTTGGCTTTATCAAAGGAAGGTCCTGCCTCTTTAACCTCATTAATTTCTTTGAAAAAGTAACTGAAGCGGTGGATAGTGGTTATGCAATGCATACAGCATATCTAGACCTGGCCATGGCCTTTGACTCTATTCTCTGTGCAAGCATTATTGATAGACTTGTAAATCCTGAATGTAAATCATTGTATTGAGAGGAACAGCTAACTGGTTATCTGACAGAGCCCATGTGGTTAGAGTAACCATAACAGGTGCCACTTTGAAAGCAAAAGTTACCAGTGGTATACCACAAGGCTCAATTTTGGGTCCACTCCTATTTGGCATACATTTCTCAGACATTCAGGCCAACATTTCTGGCCTCTGCTTAACTAAATTGGGGAGTGGTGGTAAATCTCAACTGACTGCTCCAACATGGCTTAGACCATGTTAACAATTGGTAGGACAATTGTCTCAAATGAAGTTCATTAAATGTAGCAAAAGGTAGCAGAGTTCATTTTGGTAAACTGTTTCACTTGCCATATAGTAGATGCACTCCTCCAATCAGACATTGTTGTAAGAGGTTTGGGCACTCTTGTTGATAATTCCTTATTTGACCATGTCTCCACAGTAGTTCAGGAAGCCTTTTTTCTGGCCAGTCTAATTTCCAAAGTCAACTCCACTAGATCTAAAGAAGTTTTAAATCATCTTTCTCCTATATGATCAGGCTCATTGAATATAATGCACCTTTTTAGTGAGGATAATGCAAAAAAAAACATGTCTCAACTTGAGACATCTCCGGGATTAACTCCATGGTAGGGCTTGCCAGTCTCTCCTGACAACTTTCTTGGTGCGGAGTCTCTTGGATAGGAGGTTTGTCTCTAGCCTTTCATGCTATGAAAGATTCAACCCTGTTTGATCTCTCTATTCCTTTGCAGAACTAATGAAACATCAGATAGTTTAAGAAATGAAACCATCGGCAGATAAGACGCATTAGCATGATAGATTAATATCCATCTGTGGAACAAACTTCCGTTTATGTATCAGGCAGAGTAACACTTTAGCCACCTTCAAGGTAAACCTAGATAACTGGATGAGTAACCTCGAATTCTGTCAAGTTTGTCTTGTTCTGCCCTCCATTATGAATAGGATTTTTTGCCTAGGCTTCAAATAGTCTGTAGACCAATTGCTTAGTATCTTGGCTATGAACATGATTTATATGTTTGTGTTTCTTAGCTGTAAACATGGTATTTTCCATGTCCCTGCACTTCATCTCTGATCAGTTTCCTTTCCTTCACTTCCTGTACAGTGTCAGCCATGTTGTGTTTTACAACTGACTGGTCAGTTTGTACCGGGAGATTTCCTGGAGCAGAGTATCACTAGGGTACATCCACTTATCTGCTGTGCATCATCGCTTGTTAATTTTTGTCTGCTAGTTTGTTTCACGTGGTTTGTCAAAATGTACTCCCCCTTCCATTTAATCAACCCCCAAGTGTATTACATATAAAGAAAATTAAAATATTACATCCTCTGCTTAAGACAGAATATATGTGTGAATGAGAGGGAGGATAAAGGAATGGTGAGGATGCAGCGAGTAGAGGTGGCGAAGGTGGATGAGTTTAAGTACTTGGGATCAGCAGTTCAGAGTAATGGTGAGTGTGGAAGAGAGGTGAAGAAGAGTACAGGCAGGATGAAGTGGGTGGAGAAGAGTCAGGAGTGACTTGTGACAGACTAGTACCAGTAAGAGTGAAAGAGAAGGTCTACAAGAGGGTAGTGAGACCAGCTATGTTATATGGGTTGGAGACAGTGGCATTGACAAAAAGGCAGGAGTCGGAGCTTGACGTGGCAGAGTTGAAGATGTTAAGATTTGCACTGGGTGTGACAAGGATGGACAGTATTAGGAATAAGTATATTAGAGGGTCAGCCCAGATTGGAAGGTTTGGAGACGAGGCCAGAGAGGCAAGGTTACGTTAGCTTGGACGTGCTGAGGAGGGATGCAGAGTATATTGGGGAAAAAGATGCTAAGGATGAAGCTGCCAGGTAACAGGAAAAGAGGAAAGGCCTAAGATAAGGTTTATGGATGTGGTGTGAGGGGGCATGCAGGTGGCTGGTGTGACAGAGCAAGATGCAGAGGACAGGAAGAAGTGGAAACAGTTGATCTGCTGTGGCGACCCGTAACGGGAGCAGCCAAAAGATCCTCTGCTTTTGGTGGAACTTGTTTATGCAGTTTTTGTTGCACAACTCTGGCATTTTGTGAAATTTAATTTTATTCCCTCTAGTACTTCATCTTTTACCTAATGTGGACAATTTCGGTAAGGGAGAATAGGTAGTATTCAAACATTTAGTAACTTGAAAAGGTACACAAATTATTAGCTTGTTTGCTAATTCTAGCTACAGACTCAGACTCTAAAATATCCTAAGCCTAGGTGCATATTGCCTGGTTAATCCTTTAATTGACAGATGACCAAATTTACTCCTAAGCTGGAAGGTGCTGTCTGAAGTTTTTTATTAAAGTTGATATATGTTTGCCTGGGAGACCCAGTGTTCAACACACTAGCACAGGCAACCCTTACTGTGCACTCCTGACTTTTGCTGTGTGGTTGCAAAAGTGACCAGGCTGCAACTCATTGTACAACTGGTGTACTTTTATCTACATATGCTCATAGGTGAGTCATAGGATAACTACCTTGAAGTGCCATTTTAAGCCTAGCAGCTTTAATTCCATTAGGTGTTCAAATTGCCCTGACTAACTTTTATTCCTGTACTTCCCATTTGTGAATGAATGTTTGTGAAGTCATTGAATAGGGGACGCTGCTGTAGGATAGGGCATTTAGGTGCTGCCTCTGTCCATTAGTAACACAGGGGGCAGTCCTGGTGCAGGCTTCCTTTCCTCATCTGTTGATCGAAGGTGAATCTGATTATTATGACAAATCAGCTTTGTTTTATGTGAATGGGGAGGCTGTGCAGAGTAGTAGTGCCCTTTGGGATTTGTATGTATCCCTCCAAGCAATTCTGTTTTATGTTGAAGTAGAGGTCAAGGTCTCTGGAGTGGGCATTTCTGAAATTTTACTTTAAGATGTACAGTAGGTCCATTAGTTCCGGGGCAGACCATGCCTTATAGGCCTGGCACAGATCACCTTTTGATAGTCTGTAAGAGACAGTGTAGCAGTAGAGTTCTGAGGTGGTCAGCGTAGGTCTTGTGGCTCATTCCTCATATTCACTTTGCGAGGAACCTCTCTGGCCACACAAGTTCTTGCATATATTTGGACATCTTGAAACCATGACCTCTCTGGACCGTGATGCTATTACTTTGCTTACAAGTTGAGCAGTATAAAAGGCTTTCCTCATAACAGTAGACATGTTGCTCAAATGATAGATATGTGGGAACATACACAGTGACCTAACTACTGGATTGACTGTTAAGGATGTGTTACCATTGTGAAAGTTTCCAGGGCAATCTTTTTCCCCAAAGGGTACAAAAATGCAATTTTTGGCATTCGGATTTAGTTTTTGTGGTGGTAGCTTCCCCAGTCTTTACTTCCTGTGTCCTAAGTGTACCAGTTGGCAATCCAGATGGTGAAGTGGCTTGATCCTAATTTAGTACACTTTTCTTCAATGTCTGTGAGAGGTATTGCACTCGAAGCTTTGTCCAAGTTTAGGAAGGTGGTATGTACTGTCTTGTCTTTGTTGCTCTTGGAAAAGTCCACTAGGTCAAGTATACATTATCTGCCTTTGACGAAACAAAACTGGGATAGGCCCAATGTTTGAGGCTTCCTATGACTTTAATTCCATGACATGCAAGGCTGGTCAGACTTGTGAATCTGTAGTTATCTAGGTTTGGTGGATGGTCCTCCCTTATGCACAGATAGGACTATTGTCTTTCATTCACTTGGTACGAAGCCCCTTTGGAGGAAGAATTTGACAAGTGTTATGGGCATTAAGTCATGCTTCATGCTATTCTGGATAAATTCAGGGGCATGGTCCTGTGTGATAGTTTGGGTTCTATTGGTTTCTGATCTTTGAGAGGGGAAGGACGTTGGAGTTCAATTTATTGGCCAGCAGGTTTGCTGAGACTGCTTTGCTTTGTGGTTGCCTTGAAAAGTTTGGCTGATATGCAAGGGAGTGTAATTCCCCCTTATTTGTGAGGACACATTTTTAAGGATGTTCCCCCTGGTGGGGCACTCTAGTTGATTCATAGAATTTGTATCTACAAAGATTAGACCTCTTTGGGTGTGCACACTCATGGTGGTTTATTTCTTAGTCTGTAGTTTGGTAGTTGAAGGTCCCCAGGAAGATGGCATTGTAGTGACTCCAGTTCATATAAGTAGGTACTGTGGCATTTCTGGGTCAGAGAGAGTGTAGTGTAGCAAGCTAGAATATGATAAGGAACTTTGGTGATGGTGACTTCAACATGAAGACGCTGTAAGGTGTCATGCTGCTTTGCCAGCCTTAATGAGTCTGTTCTGGATGACTATTGAGAACCCTTCACCTTTTTTCCCCTTCCTACATTGTAGCTGGTCTAAATATGTGGGCGATATTGTAGCTGTGAACATCTGGAGTACTGTCCACTGATTTTAAACCATGTCTCTGTCACTACAGAGAGGTCTGCATCCTCTAAGATGTGGAGGGCTTGCAGGGAGTGGGGTTTCTTGTTTAGGCTCATAAGTAGCACCTTTTTTCAGTGCGTTAATGAGAGCATCTGGTTGGCATTGCTTACAAAATGCAGTGTGGGGGGTGGACAATGTTTGTTTTAGCCAGTATTCAAAAGCCTAGAGGAAACGGGTGCAGACCATCTGTGGCAAAGCAATGTGGCCTGTTGGTATCCTCCCAGGCTGACTGATATTGATATTGTACCCTCTCTTGAAAGACACCAAAAGCTAAGCCAATTGTTGAAATCCATTATTTTTTGTTTGTATTGTGGCATCTCACAATAAGACGTTGTCCTGTTCGATTCTCAGCTAGAGCGTCTTCTGTGTGGAGACCTGCATGAATGGGCGTACCTTCGTTGAAAGTTGTGCGTCAGGGCCGGCAACTCTGCATGTAAAAATCTACTGCCAATCATTAGCGGACAGGAGTTCCATTGTGGCGACCCTTAACTGGGAAAAGCCGAAAGACACAACAACAACACTGTGGCATCATCCTTGGGGAAGGTAGGAAGCTGCTGAGTGCTAGGATTGTACCTGCCTGGGACACATGGTCTGGAAGCTTCATGATGTCACATGTAGTTCATTGAGGTACAACTAAAGTCATTTACATCCACATAGTTGTACTGGTACTTGCTGCTTGTGTGTGTGTGTGTGTGTGTCTGATCTGTGGCACCAGACAAGCACCTGACCAATCCCCTTTGAGTGGTGCATCAGTATGGCTTACAATGGTGTCGCCTAGAATATTTGGTGGTAGATGCCTGCCTTATAGGCTCAACATCGTGACATTGGGATCCATAGCACTAAGTGAAGTGGTAAGGTTTACCGACCGATTTGGAGCATTTCTGAGGGTGCTCAATGCCCTTGTTACCCTTCAGAGATCTCTGCGGTTTGGGCAAGTTAAGTTTTAGAACTGCAGCACATCATTGTGTTGTGGGCTGCCTGAAGGTATATTTTGGGAAACTGCTGATGATCCTGGTGTCAGTGTTGATCGTGTGTGGTATTTCAGCTTCCACTGACCTGTGTAAATTACTCACACTGTTATGCTGTGAGTAATGTCTGGTAGTCGGACAGCATGAAAAAATTCCTTCATTGTCTCAAGATACCCATCTCAATCTGGCTGGCTACGGAAATTGTGGAAAGTGCTGGTCCATGGTTTCAATAGGTCTGATTTTTGGGGGGACAGGGAGGTCGGTACCTGCTGTGGTAGGAAGGGGTGACTGCTTACTTGTGGGAAGGTACCTCAAACACCCTACTGCAACTTGCAGCATCTTATTTACGCTCTGTGCAGTCCATAGTTGTGGCAGGTTTACAGTACTCTTGTCTGTTTGCCTAGGCAGGCTCATTCTAGAGAAAGGCTTGGCAGCAGTGTGCTGAGCACAGCTCATTGCAGATTATAGGAGACAAGTTACTTTAGTAAACCAAAAACTCAAGTTAGTGAGGCTCCGGCAATCCACGTGGTAAATCCTAATACTCTCCCTAAACAGCTATGGTACCAGACCTGCTTGGAATTTAAGCAGCTGTCACCAAGGCAGAAAAACAGTGGGGTTTGGCTTTTATTGTCCTGAATATATTAAAGACTTAGAAAAAGTAAAAAGCTGTTGAACATTCTGAAGCCGTGGAGCTAGAGCTCTTGCATCTAGAAAAGGTCATTTGCATATCTTGTATTTCCCACCTTTTTTTCACCAAGGAGTGGGAACTCTTATTGTAGTATATGAAAGAAACATTAATGGGTCCTGTACAAAATTAAATGAGTAATACATATATGTTTCCTATTATGTACTGAAAATAAAAGATGCAGAGTTTAGGAAATGTAAAGTAGTAGGCCTTGCCAAAACAGTAGCAGGATTTCGGAGTGGAAAGCAAAAGTACAAAGGGAAAATATTCGCTCTTATTGGAACTTGAATCCAAGGCCTCCAGCTTTCTGTGCTGGTGTCACTGACACTGGACCAAAAAGAGCCACTGGACAGAAATGATGGGTTTTCCATTAAATGCTTTTTCCTTTCAGTTAGGAAACATTCAGCATGATGACCAAGGTCATACCCCAGATGTAGTTATACCCCTGTGCTTGGGCGCTGCCAGCATGGAATGTATGGAGATCTTTGGCTCAAGTCCCAAATAATAGCTAATGCTTTCTTTATATACTGCTGATTCTAGCAGTGCCCAGCAGTTGTTTTTCTCTGCATGTGATTGCGTGTTTGCATTTTGAACAGAAAGTAGTAACTGTCCTTTGGTCTACACAGTAATCCATAGTTCCCTGAGGTTCCTGTTTTCATCTGCTGTAGAATGTTGAGTCACTGTAAATTAACAGCCTTCTTGGCCTAATCATACAGTTTCACATTATCTATTTCCTGAGCACTACAACAAGACAGTACAGGTAAAGCAAGAAGTAGAGAGAGTACAATCTGTATTACCCTAGAAAGGGGAAGTGTGGTCAAATGAAGACAAACACAAGAGCATATACATAACTGAAAAGAACATGTAAGTGCAAAACGTAAAGGTGGTGCTATTAATCATTTCTTATACCAAGTGAAGGGAATGTGTGGGTTTTGTCTAACCACAGACCACAACAGCAAAATCTCGAAGCACAAACATCAGATTCCTAATTCAGAAGAAAGATGAAAGCTGTTGAAGTTTAGTTCACTAGTCACATCCTCCAGACGCATAATCTATATATTTTTTTTCAGAAGCACAGTATTAAGTGAAATTTGCATTGTCACAAGAAAAGTGCTGGGCATGTATTGGTTTTATTTTATACGTTGACAGGTCCAGAGGATTCTAAGGTTCCTAATCCTCGTACTGACTGCTTGTGCCACATTACCAACTTGTTTTGCCTTTTCTATGCATCTTTCTTAACTGCCTGCATACTTTGGGCACCTGTATTTTCCTGTGAGTGAACTGCCTGCATACTTTGGGCACCTGTATTTTCCTGTGAGTGAAGTGACCATGAAGTACTTTTTGTCACTGTGTTGTACTATCAACAGTGAATTTATTTGTATTTGTTTACTGGTGTAGTGCACTGATTATTGACCTGTTTAAGGCTCGGCACTACTGAAATACAAAACATTTCACATACAAAAATACAGAAATGTAAGCAATAACAAAATGTCAGACTAACTGCATAGGGAGAAAATGCGTATATACTTTCTAGTGAATAATCACAGTGCAGGGTACAGTCAGAGTGTAATGTACAATATATACATTGGTTTCTAAAGTAGGCCAATCTTCAGTAAATCTTGAGAGAGGAGAAGAGACTTAGAAGGGAGATAGGAATTAAAAAAAAAAATAAATTGTTGGAACAGTTCATTTACAATTTCAGTATCCAAGTAAGTAAATTTTATTTTACTTGTGATGCATCAGATGCAGCATTTTCAAGCCAGTTTATTCTGGCTAGTTTCTTGTACATAAGTCAGCTAAGTTAAAACAGAGTGCAAGTTTTTTTAGGGATGTATACAAGTACATGGAAGTTCTCATTTGGGAAATGTAGGTATGCTTTTGTACTGCAGATAGTTATCCCAGTGAGTACCTCAGCCTGTACATCTAAAACTGGCAGTACAATTCCAAGAACCAATTCTGTGACCTGGTAACTATCTCCATCTTATAGGCCTAAGTTTTGGTTCTTTCAAACTCACTTGTACAGTGTGCAGAGCTGAGTAAGTTGCCTAGTACAAGCAAAGATCCCAAGTCATCCCTGAAAAGACCCATGTGCTTAGTGGGTGTTTTAATCTTTCGTTTTTAAAGTCTGCGGTTAAAGTTGTACACTTGCACCACATTGGATGTGGTGCATCACGGGACCATATATACATTATGGGATGTGGTGTCTCAAGTGCCATGCTTCCATAGTCTCTGATGTATCATAAAAGTTTAGTGAACTTTGCCCTCGGTGGTGTCAGCAGAGGGGAGTACATGTGGCAGTGTCCGTAGATTAGAATGAGTACATCACAGCTCATGCGTGAGGGGCTGACCATTAAAGCCTGTGATCACATCTCCCCACATACCCCTCAAGTGACCTCTGTGACGAAATTGATAGAATTGTATGGGTGGTTATTCAATAAGTTTTTATGAAGCTTTTTTTTATTAAGAAACTACACACCTAAATCTATACTGAGTGGAAAATGCATTGCAGCAGTTGTTATAAGTGCCATGATGTATATCAAATGTGAAGATGTACAATTTCAAAGCATATAGTCAATTTAACGTACTTGAGGCAGTCATAATATGCATTTAGCTGTTGAAATATGACTTGGTGAGAAGTGCATTCATTGCATTGGTACGCATCCAGCAGTAATTCTCCAGTGATGATGTAGTAAAGATAGCCTCTGTATCCCCGATATGAGCATCTACTCAATATCTTTATTTAGAAAAAACTGTTGAATTTCCTTTTGAAAAGTTGGTTCCACTACATTCCTAGATGTGCCAAAAAATCATATTTACTACATTCCCAGATGCACCTAAATATCTTACTACTGTGCAACATATCTTTTTTGCAAAGCATAAACACCACGTACTTGTTTTGGCTTTCACATTTCCCTTTTGGGTGTCTGTAGAAGCTTTAATCCACAAACAATATATATACCAAATAGTAAAAAAAACCCCAGAAAAACACATGCTGTGACCCACCACTGGACCAGTAATCTAGGAGCTTCAATCCTCACCACTGCCAACAATGGGAGATGTACACTGGGAGGATGACCGGTACACATACAGTATTTCCAGATGCAACTCTCTGCATCAAGTGCATTTCCCTTAAGAGTACACACTGACCACATTCAGTCCGGGGCTGGTTTCTCACGGTCCACAATAGGACTCTTCACTGGCACAGCTATAGAGCTGAGATCTCTGCTAGGTGACCACGCCAAGACCTCCAAGCACCCTCTGTCCAACCAGTGCTTCATATCCCTGCCAGAGTAGCAGACGCACATTCTTTGAGGTTTTATATTTATATATATTTATATATTTATATATATATATATATATATATATATATATATATATATATATATATATATATATATATATATATATATGCTAGCCATGACCCATTCTGCCCAGACTATAAGGTAGTTATTGCCACCAGCCAACTCCTTATCCGTTATTTTCAGGCCCTTAAAGGGTCTTTAGTCTTACTGTGCAGTAATTTTTAATGCAAATGGTAGTTTGACCAAGAGCAAGGCTATTAGGAGTGGCCCTCGGTGTCTGTCACCAAATAAATATGCAAGTACTCTCAAAACTCAAATATTTGTACAAAGATCAGCCACAATGAAAGGTTTAAATATATTTAATAGTAAATAATAAAAGAACAAGAAATGTATTTGTACAAAGATCAGCCACAATGAAAGGTTTAAATATATTTAATAGTAAATAATAAAAGAACAAGAAATGTATATATACTTAGTGACATCAGAGTTGAAAACTGCAGGAAATATTTAAAACATTGCAAGACAGTCTTGAGTAATGAAAATATCTAAACTAAGCTTCACTATATTCCTGACTGTATCTAAGAGAATTACTGTACCCTAGAAACTTAATTACAGAGCAAAACAAATGTGGTTAATGGATCTTCTAGTTGCTGTCAGGTCCAAGACAGTATGTAGAATGCTGTGTGTCTGAGACCTCTCAAATTAATATGTCAACTATTACTGCTGGGATAGCTTGCAGAATGAAAACTTCTTGTCATCTGACTCCCCACTGCTGGAAGCTAGCAGTGTTTGGCATCTACCTGTGAAAATACATATACCTCGGATCTTTGGCAGATGTTGAAAGTCATAAAACAGTTGCTTTAAAACTAGTAATTACTTCACACTAAAGAAAATACAGAAAACTCCTTAGTTTGACATGGTATCTCCATGCTGCATTGAAAACTGAAGGATATATTTTATGGCGTAACCATAAAGTAATTTAATTTTAACTATTTTTCTGAAGTTAACCTCCTGTGTTCCAGTTTCCACTGTTAAAATATGTACATTTAAAGTTACAATAGTGCATGTACATTTCTACACATGACAAACAATTCTAATACATTTGTAACACAAGCATCTTGTATAGATCATGTTGATGCTCACAAGTGACACAATTATTTACAGAATTCCAGATAGCTGTGCTGGCTGTACCTCCCTTTGTCACACATGCAATGGAAAATGCTGTTACTATTAAAATAGTGAAAGGCAATGAAATGAATAAAACAGAGGCATGACAGAGGCAGGAATAGTTGGATCAGGAAGAAGCAATGTGATTACTGTGCATTAACACTGCAGTATGCATTACATGTCAAGGGCCAGATTCCAAAACACTTGCTGTCTAGCAAGCTTACAGAGCAAGTAGTCAGTTAACAGGTTCATACTGGGCTACTTGTCACCAGGGTCTTTACAAGCTTAGCTGTTAATCACAACCCAGTTTTGTCCCAGAGTTCCTTGGACACCTGTATGGTAGGATATGTTGGTAAATAGTAGGATATGTTGGTAAAGAGGTAGCTAAGGGTTGTGTTGGGGTAGAGTGTGTTTAATTTGGGATTAATTTACTACTTATTCTATTTGTCACAGACAAAGTTCGGATCCTTGGATCTAGTGTTTCTGGTGCTGTTTGTCTTGTGGATGTGCAAGAATTCCACCAGACCTTGATCTGAGGATGCCTCGTATGCTAGGCATAGATCACCTCTCTGTATCTTGTAGGAGACAGAGGTAGTATCTTAAGATGATCTGTGTAGGACAGGTTATTCATACCCTGGATTCTCCTGATGAGGAAATGTTTGAGGGGTGTTCCAGCTGTTGCAAGTGTCTCCTTGGGTACATGCCAGCTGAGCATTATACTTTGATGGGTCTGATGAGGGCTGAAGAGCGTGCTACTAGTACTGCTTTGGACCTGGATGCTATACCCTTGTTTGATGGATAGCATAGAATGATTTTCTTACTACATTCGCTACATGTTGGTTGAATGCCAAATCACTATGCGTGTTCCCAGATCCTTTCCTTTTGGATCAACTCTTAGGGGTGTTTTATCAATGAGGTAATTAGCATGGTGAATGATTTTCCCAAAGGGCACTATAATGCGTGTCTTTGCATTGAGTTTTAATCTTTGGCTTTTACACAAGTCTTTTTTTTGCTGTTAGACTCCAGACTCTCTTTTATAGGATGCTGGTGTGGCAGAATCTGAAGCCTTCCAGTTTACAGTCATCTATAAACTCAAGCCCTAGGACTTTGACATTAGCCTTGACTTCCAAGAAATAGAGCCCAAACAGCAGCGGGCCCAACATAGAGCCCTGGGGTACTCCACTGGTTACTGGTCTCTTGGTAGAGGTGGTCTCACTGATCCTGACTTCTTGGGTCATACCTGTGAGCCAGAAGTTATGTAGGGATTTATGCCTTGTTCTGAGAGTTTGTCAACACTGACTTCCAGGATAGGCTGCAGCTCCCCTGAATGGGATAAACTGGAAAAATGAAGAAATAAATGAAAACTTCATTACTCTGTACATTTCACACACAGCTTTATCCCCATACCAGTTTGTTTTCCTTCCACACAACTTCTAACCAGTTCAGTCAAAACTGGAATGGTATCCTCACTCACTTGTTTCTCCCCAAACCTCACCTCCAGTGGTTTAGCCTTTTGTTTCCATTGTACAGAGACATGTGCATCCTTCTAATTTATTCTCTGCGAGGATATAAGTAATCTAGACAATTCCCTGGTGTTTTCTATGTCCATGATAGAAAGACTGGCACACATTCCTCAATTTCAGCCTATGCAGCTTTCATAGCTATGGGATAAGTGCTACGTCTGTATCTCTAAAGGGCAACATCTTAGAAGGGTAGAACTGAAAAAATCCATTCCTTTGTAGTATAGCCAAACCAGCCTTGACATTTTGCTTTAAACTTGGAGAACATGAGTTTTGGCAAGTAGCTGGCAAGACTTCATCTGATACTTGCCAAAGAAGGACTTTGCCATGCAGTGAAATAGTTCATAATCTTGGGAGGCCACAGTACAATAAATATTTGTGGGACATTAAAGGCCCAGCATTTACATTTTATAAGGCCCCTGCATTCATGCTGTAGCTTTTAAAAACAGTCAGTCCTATGTCTCTGTGTTACCTGTACCCATGAGGTGCAGTCTCACACATTCAATGCTCCCCACTGAGGTAGATCAGTACATGGTGAGAGAGCCCATATCTCACCAATGAAAAGTGCCTTGGCAACTAAATATTCCACACTAGTAGCAGTAAATACCATCCTCTGTCTAGTGTTTTTGGTTCAAATTACAAAGACAAGCATCTTTGGATTAATAGGTAATGGAATGCCCAAGTATTTAATTGCACCTCCTTACATCAAGACCTCAAAAGGTGGCAAACGCATTTCATAGAAAAGAGTAGAAGTGTATAGAATTCTTCTCACAGGAGTTGTTAGGGAAGTGAGTCTAGTAAAGTATGTGGGGATTGAGATGTTAAGCATCATGTTGTACCCCCAGATCTGTAGATGCATGTGTTTTGCTCTCAAGCACTGATTCACTATTGTATTTTTTTTTCTCAGCAGTTGAGCAACCATGGAGTTAGTATGAATATATATTAAATAAAAGTGTAAGAAACTTGTGTGGAAGATTTTCAGTCCATATATCTCTAGTTAATCACTCTATATCACGGTTTTGTTTTTGGACCCACTATATTTAATTGGGTTGTTTGAGACTTTGGGGATACCACTGAGATTACTTCTTTTTAATATATATTAAATACATACCATACACACATGCATATATAACCACTTGCATACACATGAGAGATGGATATAGATGTGTAAAACAGTTGCTTTAAAACTAGTAATTCACACTAAAGAAAATACAGAAAACTCCTTAGTTTGACATGGTATCTCCATGCTGCATTGAAAACTGAAGGATATATTTTATGGCGTAACACTATTTTTCTGAAGTTAACCTCCTGTGTTCCAGTTTCCACTGTTAAAATATGTACAATTAAAGTTACAATAGTGCATGTACATTTCTACACATGACAAACAATTCTAATACATTTGTAACACAAGCATCTTGTATAGATCATGTTGATGCTCACAAGTGACACAATTATTTACAGAATTCCAGATAGCTGTGCTGGCTGTACCTCCCTTTGTCACACACGCAATGGAAAATGCTGTTACTATTAAAATAGTGAAAGGCAATGAAATGAATAAAACAGAGGCATGACAGAGGCAGGAATAGTTGGATCAGGAAGAAGCAATGTGATTACTGTAAATTAACACTGCAGTATGCATTGCATGTCAAGGGCCAGATTCCAAAACACTTGATGTCTAGCAAGCTTACAGAGCAAGTAGTCAGTTAACAGGTTCATACTGGGCTACTTGTCACCAGGGTCTTTACAAGCTTAGCTGTTAATCACAACCCAGTTTTGTCCCAGAGTTCCTTGGACACCTGTATGGTAGGATATGTTGGTAAATAGTAGGATATGTTGGTAAAGAGGTAGCTAAGGGTT
>NC_056727.1:566798579-566826079 GCF_019279795.1 Protopterus annectens | reverse complement strand
TTTCTTGAGTACATCATTATGCTGTAGCTTTAATACCCCTCCTATTCCTTTCATTTCAGAGAAGATACTAGGACAACCTACCGCTCTCCTTTTATAAACTTGTACTTCCTTTAGCTCCACCTCCTGCAGACTCCCTCCAATTACAACTACAATCAATCTGCTACACAACATCCCGCTCCCACACCTCACCCATATTACTTTAACCACACCCCCTTTTTCAACAAAACTACCCATAGTATTTTCACTTGTACTCTACCCCCTATAACTGCTTCACTTCCATCAGCACTCATTCCCCCACTACTTCATTTAAGTCCTCACATCTACACCAATCATGCTGTTTACTCATAACTCATTTCTCTTCCTTCTTTTTAGCCCAAATCCTCCTCCAGCAGCACCACTACAAAAGCATACCTCAACTATTACCTCATCACCACTCAATCCCCACACCACTAGCTTCTTCTAAATAACCCCAACACTGATCTCTATACCTATCATCTTCTGTTCCCACTGACGTCCTCGATACATCTACAATCGAAAACAAATACTTTAAAATTTCTAAAATAACTAGACGTTGTTTCATGGCTTTAAAACTTGTGCAGGGGTGTTCACCCCAACCCACGTCCCATTCCTGCTACACAGACAAAAAACTTAAACTTATCACTCTTAATATCAGGAGATCGTGCAATAAACTGACACACTCCTAACCCAGACATCCTTGCTATTATAGAGACTTGGCTAAAACCAGAAATAAGATACTGAAATTCTTCACCCTGGTTACACCATTATCAGAGTAGACAGAGCACATGTGGAAAAAAGCTGGTGGAATAGCCCTAATTTTCCCTAACAAGTTGATAGTTTCCCTATACTCAAATATTATGCTAAAATTCTGCACAGCCGAAATCCTTATAACATTTCTATAACTTCGTGTAAGAAGACCTACATGGTGGTTTTATACATCCCTCCTGGGCAAAACATTCCCATTCTAGAAAATATTCTAGCCTGGATATCTGAAACAATACCGAATGAAAACATTATCTTGGGGAATGTTAACATAGTCCGGCAGACACTAACTTTATACAACCCAACAAATCGTTTAAACCTTTGGCTTTACTTCACTTATTTAATTATAACATCCAGCACTCTACCTTGTCTCAAACCCTTCTAGCTTTACATCCTTAGGCACACTGCCTCACTAGTGACCACACCTACCACCCTATGCTCACAGGACTATCCCTCAACTCACCAAGCAACACAAGTTCAAAAAGTTCAAAACTATACGTAACCTACAAAAATTCAGCAAAGAGGTATTTAACCAATCTCCAAAAGCTATAGACTGGTCCATCCTAAAAAGACTTCCCCTTCATGATGCAGTTAAACATTTCAGCAGCAACTTCCTAAGCATTCTTAACTCCCTAGCCCCTCAACGAACAAACCGAACAAACAGTAATGCTCGCCAAATCATGTAAAATTGTAATGAAAGTTAGAGAACAAGCATGGACTGCCTGGCTAAAGAATAAAAACTACAAATCTTCACTTGTGCAGACAACTCTGCAATCAAACCAAAAGACAAATATCTCATATTCCTACATTCAAGATAACAAAAACAACCCTAAGAAATTCTGGTCCTCTGTAGCATCACTGCTCAGTGCATCAAGTAAAAATAATCCTAATCTGTACCCCAATATACCACCTCTTCAAACAGCCACCAAATTAAACACATACTTTTAGGTTGGATATGGACTCTACAAAAGTAAACCCAACTTGTTACTTCTACTAATACCCCCAATACTAACCTCTAAGTAACCCACGCATTACACACTCGCACAACCAAGCCCTCACTCATAACCAAAAACCAAACCATCCCCAGTTTACTTTTCATCCTGTCCCTTTATCTCAAATAAGCAAGGTTTCAGTTTTTTTTTTCTTTGTCTTAATCAGACAACCTCCCACCAGTTTACCTAAAACTTGCAGCACTTGCAGCAAAGGCAATCTCATTCCCTCTTGTCATCTTAATAGATCCATAGCTGAATTACATGTCCCTAACCTATGAAAAACATCACACATTATCCCTTTGCATAAAGGAGGCAACTCTACTGATATCACAAACTTTCATCCTATTGCAATCTTGTCCCATCTGTCTAAGATTCTAGAAAAATGTGTGCACCTACTTCACCATCTTGCTCGCAACAACCTACTCTCCCACACTCTGCATGGCTTTAGACTTGCACACAGTACCTCAGCAGCCTTCTCCTTTCATGGACTCTGTCAACAAAGCTCGTGATACTGGCAAACTAGTGCCGGCAGTATTTCTAGATTTGTCAGAAGTGTTTGACATTCTGACCCCAAACTCCTTACCAAACTTTCCAGGATTGGTGTATCATCCTCCCTTCAGTGGTTTTCTAGCTACCAAGCTGGGAGGCGGCAAGTAGTAAAATGGCTGGGCTCTATCTTCCCATATCACATCACCCCCACAGGTGTACCTCAAGCATCCATCCTTGGCCCATTACTAATTAATGTCTTCATCAGTAACTTACATCTTCTTGTGAAGGCACACTAATCCAATATGCAGATGACTTCACTGTCATCTGCATATAAGACATCTTAACTTTCCTACAACACAACACAGCAAGCTTTCTCTTCCATAGAAACATGGCTCTCCAATACTGAACCCCCCTAAAACAAAGCTCTTTCTCCACCCACAAACACCATAGCTCCAACAAAACTTAAAGATCTTTTCAGCTAACAGTAGTGAAATTTGAATGCGTTCAGCAACCTAAACTGCCAGGTGTCGCAATGCTGATTATCTCAAATTTGACCTACACATACAAAACACAGTATCAAAACAACCCACCAAAAACTAGGCATGCTATACTGAAATAAAAACTTACTCACAGCAGCTGCCAAAACAACCTGGCCAAAACCTACCTATTGCCCTCAGTGTTGTATGGGGGCCCCAATTCTAACTAATTTAGACCTCTCTAAGAAAAAAAAAAAATAGAAAGCTGCTATAACAAATTTGCCAAATTTGCTATAAACACACACCCTCAAACCCATCAGTGTAAAGCTCTGCAATCTGTAAGATGGCTTGAACTCCCCTGCCACCTCCAATATGTACAGCTTGCTATGGTTTACAGAATCATCCATGACCCACTGGCTTGTCCTCTTAGCCTATTTTTACATACAAAATAAAAATCTCAGATCTGAAGACTGACATCTCCACACAACCTATAAACCCAACATATATCCCCAGGCCTAAGCATTTACTCCTGCTCTGTGGGAAAACTGTGGACCTCCCTTCCTTTAATTATCAACACTGCTACTAACCTACACTCCTTCAAACCCTCTGTGTGAGAAAAAATCAACAAAGCTTGGATTTGCACCTATGAGCCCAGGTGGAGTGTGTGACTGTGTGCGTGCGAGTGTGTGACTGTGTGCGTGCGAGTGTGTGACTGTGTGCGTGCGAGTGTGTGACTGTGTGCGTGCGAGTGTGTGACTGTGTGCGTGCGAGTGTGTGACTGTGTGCGTGCGTGACTGTGTGTGTGTGCGAGCGTGTGTGCATGTGACTGTGTGCGACAAGAGTGCGCGTGTGACTGTGTGCGACAGAGTGCGCGTGTGACTGTGTGCGACAGAGTGTGCGTGTGTGTGACTGCGAGAGAGTGTGTGCGAGAGTGTGAGCGTGCACTCTCACGCGTGGGGGGTGTTTGTGCATGTGTGTGTGTGCACGCGAGAGTGTGTGTGCGTTACTTTTCCTACCTCTACTCTCTGTCCCTACTACTAACTTTTACCCTCCCTTCCTCTACACATACTCCTCTAAGGTTACACTCGTACCTTTTCCACATCTCTTCCTACTATCCCCTCTATCACACCCAACCATTCTCTACTCATGCAATCCTACACCTTCTCCAATATAATCTGCTACCATATTTCATGACTTCTAGAATATTAATTTATGATAATCATCTATTATGTAAATAATGCTGCATCTTATTAGGCTGTCCATATAATTTATGCTTTAACAGTATGACTATTTTATCAAGTCTTAATTCTGACTAATTTGTTGTCTTCATATTTGTGCTTGAATGTTGTAACTTGTCTGTCTAGTTCTTCATTCTATTAACCATGTGTATCTGGAGCTTTTTTCTCCTGGGGCTTCCCCTGAAAATGGGTATCTCATGACCCATTCGGACTTTCCTGGTAAAGAAATGCCAAATAAATATAAAGTACAGCAAGTTACATAACTAAGATGTCCAGCAAGCCAGCAGACTATATTTAAATAAACTTCTGCCATGGATGTGATGCACCCTAAAATGAAGTTTAGTGAAGAAGCAGATCCTGAGGTAAGTGGGTAGGGAGCTAGGGATACACTACTCCGGGGCTCTGGAAGTACAGTATTCTGAAGATCTGGGGATACAGTACTTCAGGGTTCAGGTTGTAGACGGTCTGTTATCACTATGGCTTGAGCTTACAAAGGTAACAAAAGAGCTTGCTCATGCCATTATGAACTAATGAACTATAGATCTTTAGCATTTTCCTGTGCAGATGAACTATAGATCTTTAGCATTTTCCTGTGCAGCACAGCTTTGTTTTTATTGTAGGCATTACAGTACCATTAACTTGACTTCTTTACCTACTTTTAATTACAAAAAAGGACTGATTCATTCAGTCATTAGCAGAACAGTTCTGCCATTAAATATGCACCACTGCCTGGCTTGTGGAATCTTCAGTACTGATGCAGTCAGTGATACTGAGTGCTCAAGTTTACTTGTGTATGTAACTAGTGGATCTAATCCCCCCCCCCAAGTTTTCTCATATTGTATATAAAATAAAATGAAAAAAACATGTAGGCATTGCTGAGCTTTTGTTCCCAGGAGTCCTTCGAAAATGGGCCTCATTCCAACAAGACAACCCAGTAAATTTCTGCAGACACCTCATAAAAATGGGCAATACTGGTCTGCTTTGTGATAGCATGGGATACACCCTGATAGTTGACATTTTTCCTGAGAGTCATGTATGTACAACTAAAAATAGCCCATGCTGCTGTGTGGGTAGTTACTTTTTGTGAGTGGGCTTCACATTCCCATATTTACAGATGCTGTTTAACAATGGGCGGCCTATAAAGGCTTGTACGAATGGGGCTTCTAACAAGGCATGTCTGACATTTTGGTACTGTCTTCCAGTTTATTCTTATCCCCATTTTAGCGACAGACCTAGCCCAGTTCTTTTGAAGCTAGGAGTACGGAAATGCTTCATACTTGAAAACCTGTTGTGCTTTCACGTAAAATGCATACAAGCCTTCTGCTGGAATCGCCACCTTATTGTATGCAGACAGGGCTGCCTTGACCTGAACATTCTTTTAAAATCCTACCTCACTGCTTCCTACAGTAATTAATTGCATATAAATCTCAGTGTATAATTTTTAAACTGACTGAACTGCTGTTACTCTAATCCTATAGGCAGTAATATTACTTGTGCCAAAATAATGGGAAACCTATTTTAGTTCTCCACTGAATAACCAAATTGAAGCTTGTTTTTGCCAGTAGTGCATTGATGGCTGATGCATTAGACTAAGCTGAATGTTTTCAGAATAGATAATGTATTGCATAAGTAACATCTGAATAATTGTAGCCATGTATTTTTGCCAGTCATTTGCTTCCTGGCTGAAGAGTCACTGGATCAACCTACTTACCTAGTAATCAAATGTAAATAAAATCCATACCAAAAAAAAAAACACACTGGCATTCAAGAACCTTAATTCTATGAAGGAACTGGAGTTGGCGGTTGCCCAAAACTGAAAAGTTTACTGGATTCGGACAAAATTAACACTCAAATGCATTTTGTATTTTCTTAACTGGCTTATAGTAGGAGATGGTGCAGTAAAAACAGGATTTTAATGGTGCAATAAAAACAGGATTTTAATTGGTACAAAATGCTCTTCATTTTTGTTTGCTGATTGTTTTTGCAGCTGCTGAAATAGTATTTCATGTACTATAGTAATGCAGTCTATACACGTCCTTCAGTTTTGTGTTTACTATTTAATTGTGACCTGAAATGTTTTTTAATTTATTTAAATTTGTTGACCGGGAGTGTCCGACAGGACGTGGGTCCATTTTCAGCGGAGGCCCTGGGAGAAAAGCTCCACAGTAAAATAGACAGTAGTTACATTGGATTACATAGTGATTAACAATTTAACATAGAAATTACTTACAACATATTTACAGATGAAGAACATAGTACATCAGTAGACAACTAGAATCTTTATCTGTGAAGTACATAACCGGCATTAACAAATGTAACAATTAGAAGTTCCTGCTGTATAATAAGTACTAGGCTTATGAGCATCTGAGCTTGCTATCATCAAGGTAGTTAGTGGAGGTGAAAGAAAGGTAGTAGTTGGATGGGGTGGATGATATTAGAGTTGGAGTTAAAAGGGCATAGCCAGCATGTTTTTAGGTGCGCTTTTAATAAAGTTTTGAAGTTGGTGCATGATGGTATGGAGGTAATTGTGGGTGGGAGTGAGTTCCATAATTTGGCTATGGCGCAAAAGAATAGTGCTTCACCAGCAGAGTTATTGGCTTTAGTGATCTTAAAGTGATTCTTGTTGCTGGATCTTAGTGGTCTTGATAGGGTTGGAGTAGATTCTGGAGGGATGGGACATTTGGTGGATGGTTACTAGTTTGTGGGCGAGTGAGAGTTGATACCACTGAAGGAGGTGAGGGAGTTCAAGCCAGCCCAGTTTAGCAAGTGAGAGACAGTTGTGACTACGGTAGGATGCCCCTGTGGCGAATTTTGTGATTCTGTTGTAGCAGGTCTCTAGCTTGTTTAGATCACATTGCCTTAGGTTGGTATATACTGGAGAGGCATAAAGTAGGGTGGAGATAAGGTGGGAATTTGCTATTGAAATCTTTGCTGCTTTGGTGAGAAATTGTTTATTTCTGTATAATGCTCCTAGTTTTTTGTGGACTTTTTTTATGGTCATGGATATGTGAATGTCAAATTTTAGTTTGTCTATTTCCACTCCTAGCAATTTGGTGTGTTCAGTTGGGTATATAGTGGTGTTGTCTTTTGCTGTGATGTTAAAGTGAGAGTTGTTTTGAGTATGTTTGGTGGGTTGGAAGATGAGTAGTTTAGTTTTGTTTGGAATTGGGCATCAGATAACCATGTTTCAACAGAGGAAAAGGCTTCCTGTGTGACATTTTGCAGTTTGGGTAGGGACTGGGCTGAGCAGATGATGGTAGAGTCATCTGCGTATTGGATGAGTGTGCCATGTTTGGTGGCAGAGGCTAGATTATTGGTGTAAACAGAGAAAAGTAGGGGTCCAAGGATGGATCCTTGGGGAACCCCTATGGAGACAGGTAGTTGGGGAGACATGTCATTCTGCCATACAACGGATTGTTGGAGGTCAGACAGGTAACTCTGAAACCAGTTGGTGACTGATTGTGAGAAGGATAGGTTATTGAGGACAGAGATAAGTTGTTTGTGTGGGACCATGTCAAATGCCTTAGATAGGTCTAGGAAAGTAGCAGAGGAGAATTAGCCATTGTTTTTATGCTGAAGGATAGTGTTTGTAAAGGAGAGTAAGGCAATGGTGTTATGGTTTGGTCGGAAACCATGCTGAATACTGGAAAGGAGGTTGTTAGTAAGGAGGTAGTGAGACCTGAGAGTGTATGCATCTCTCTAGTATTTTGGAGAGTGGAGAGAGAATAGCTATGGGGCGGTAATTGGTTAGTTCTGCAGAGGGTCCGCCTTTGTGGAGGGGAATTATATGTGAGACTTTCCACAATGTGGGAACGTAACTTTCTGACAGATCGGTTAATCAAGATGGATACTGGGTAGGCCAGAGCATCAGCTGCAATTTGTAGGTATTCACTTGGGAGGTTGTCTGCTGCTAATTTGGTGGGTTTAAGTTTAGGTTTTTTATGTTGGAGGTAGGTACAGGAGAAAAAGAGAAGGCAGTGGGGAGATTACTAGTTGAAGGTGTGTGTTGGAGGGGAGGGGGGTTGTGTTTAGATAGTATGGTTTGGGTGAAGTGTATGTTGAATGAGGTAGCAATATTTTCTGAGGAGTGAGGTACTGACTTTACCTGGGTGGAGGATGGAGTTTATGGAGGACCAGAATTGTTTGGGGCTGTGTTGTGAGGAGTCTAGGGCAGACTGGTAGTATTGGAATTTGTCCCGTTTTATTAGCTTTTTGACTCTATTGCATAGTTCTAGTAATTTCTGTCTAGCTGCGAGGGTTTTGGTTTTGCGCCAGTGCTCCCAGGCTTTATCCCTGTTTTTCATTTCTGACTTAGTGGTTTTCTATAGCCATGGGGAGGGCTGTGCTTTGGTTCTGGAAAATCTTATGGGGGCATGGTAATTAAGGATGTTCAGGAAGGTAGTATTAAAAGATTCAACTGCATCATCTAGACTGAGGTACCATGCCAGTTACATTCTTTGAGGGATGAGATGAATGTGAGTGGGTTAAAGTTTATTTTTTTTACGTATTTGACGATAGATGACAGGTTTAGCTTGGTACAGGTATTTTTTGAGTAGGAATGTTGGGGAGTGATCACTGAGGCCATCTGATAAGCAGCCTGTTATATATGACTGGGGGTTCTTACTAACTAGTATCCAATCCAGGGTAGAGTGCTTGCTGGAGTTTTTATTTATCCTTGTTGGTGACTGGACTAGTTGGGTGAAGCCATGAAGGTGTACATGATGGGTTGGATTGTTGCCAGAACAGGATTGCCAGTCAATATTGAAATCACCTAAGATGATAGTTTCTTGGGGGAGATGGTGGGTAGACCAGCTGAGGAGGTTTTCTAGTGGAGGGATGTTTTGGCCAGGTGGGAAGTAGCATCCAATTATGTTGATGGTTTTGTTTCGGTTAATTTTGAGGTTGGTATGTATTATTTCTTCATTGCCTATTTGTGGAGCTGATGATTTTAAGATCTGGATGTTTAGATGTTGTTTAAATATTACAGCTACACCACCTCCTTTTTTGTTTAGCCGGTCTACTCTTAGTATGCTGTAATGTCAGTGTGCAGTGGCATTTTCTTGATCGTGACCAGAAGTCTTTAACATTTCTGAATTTCATATTCTTAGAACCACTTTTTTTGTAATATATATTTTTTAATTGGGTTCAAAAGTATAATTTTTTTTTTTTTTACACAGAGTGTGGGGAGCAGATATTCATGGAAGAGATTGTGGGGATGAGGTCTCAAAGTGGATTACCACTTTTCTGAAGAGCAGTCAGCCATACCGGTTGGTACAGTTTGAGCCCAACATGGTACCTCGAAAATCAAAAGATGCAGAGATGCCTTTTAGGATCACAGATGAGGTAATTATTACAATGATGTGTGTCTCTATATTTTTCGTGTTACTATCTATTAGTTAGGTTTTAGGCATCACTCAAACATGTTTTAAACCTTCTTAATGTTTACCTTGTATTTGAGACATTGTATCAATATGCAATTTGACTGCTTTACAGAGAAACTCTGTATGTATATTTAAAAATGAACTAAAATTATCACTTTTATAAATTTTAAATGTTAAGCATTTTTAGCACAAAAATGTATTTTTTGCTGTCAGAGATGAACAAAAACGAGGCTTTATGATTGTCAGAAAAATAGCTACCACCAAATGCAAGTCTCCAGGCCCAAAAAAACAAATCTAGTCCAAATATAAACAAACCAAGAAGGACCAGGAGCAGGCTGCAGATTCCAGTTTTGAAAGTAGTTTATTCCAGAACAGACATCCAAACACAAAACAACACTAGCACTTTCATAGGTATGTACCCCCCTTCATCAGGTGTAACAATGTTTCATTTAAGCATCATTTTATACTCTTAAGTGCTGCAAAACAGCCAGTGATTGGTCACATGATATTTTTACTTAAAGCCACATAAACACATTTCTTTAAAGAAAGTGGTACAAATATAAAAGCATACATAATAATGTATTGAAAATATACATGAAACTTTATTAAACGTTTTAAATATATATATTAAAAAATGCATATATTAAACACTAATACTTTAGTATAAACACATATGAAAAATGTTTTTCATCGAAAAAGTGGTCTCTTCTTTAAAATAGGCTTCAAAGGTATATAGTCATTTAAACCATGCCCACAGTCTGCTTTCAGTCTAACAATCCATTTGGCTTCTAAGGCCTCAGTTTTATTGCGGACATCACCACATCTGATATTCTCATCAACCCTTCCTATCTCAATAAACATGTCCATCATTGTCACCGACATGCTTAAAGTGCACTAACTTTATCCCTTCTGTTAATATGATATATATGTTCTCTGATTCAGTCTTTAAGTGCCCTATCAGTTTTCCCTACATAGAATTTAAAACCTTTCAAACAATGTGCAAGATGCATGTTTAGTATTACATGTAGCAGAAATGTTAAATGTATCCACTTTTTTCATCTGGGTGAATAAATTTAGTACTGGTGTTCTGGTAACTACAATAATTACACCATCCACCCATAGTTAAACCTTCATACTCTAAAGCTTTAAATTCATTCCTTGGAAAACATAACTTCCTTTTAAGGGACGGCTCATTTTTAAACAAAAACCTAGGTTCATGGTCAATAACATTACTAATGTATTTGTCTGAGGTTAAAATACCCCAATATTTCTTTACTATACCCATGCATTTATATCAGATGAGTAGTATAGGGGCATCTTAAGTTTCCTTGTAGTATTAGTATTTTTAATGTTACTAGAAATGCTTCTGTCTGAGAAATAAGGTTTTGCTACTGAATCTCTAAGTTTGGCCACTTCCTGTACATTATTCTTTACCATCTTCTCATCATAACCTCTCTTAAAATTTTAATAACATTGTCAGTGCAATCTATAAAGTCTGCTTCCCTTCCATTGAGCCTAGAAGCTCTAAAAGCTTGATTTCTTACATTCTTAAAAATGTGCTGAGGGTACATACTGTCATGTGACAAAGTATTCACATGGCATGGTTTCTTGTATTTTGTGTACAGCCTGTTATATTGCTACATCAAGGAAGTTGATTTCATCTACAGAATTTGTGTTATGTTAATAGTAGTACTACATTTTTAAAATTCACTTCCATAAATTCTGTAGAATGTATATAAATATATGGGCATAGTAAAGAAAAATTGGGGTATTTTAACCTCAGACATTAGTAATGTTATTGACCATGAACCTAGGCTTTTGTTTAAAAATGAACTTAAGGAAGTTGTGTTTTCCAAGGAATGAATTTAAAGCTTTAGAGTATGAAGGTTTAACTATGCGTGGATGGTGTAATTATTGTAGTTGAACACCAGTATTAAATTTATGCACTTGGATGAGAAAAGGGGATACACTTTTAACATTTCTGCTACATGTAATACTAAATGTGGTATATCTTGCACATTGTTTGAAATGTTTTAAATTCTATGTAGGGAAAACTGATAGGGCACTTAAAGATCAAATCAGAGAACATATATATATCATATTAATAGAAGGGATAAAGTTAGTGCACTTTCTAAGCATGTCACTGACAATGATGGACATATTTTTAAGTTTATTGTGATAGGAAGGGTTAATGAGAATATCAGAGTTGGTGATGTCTGCAATAAAACTGAGGCCTTAGAAGCCAAATGGATTGTTAGACTGAAAGCAGACTGTGGGCATGGTTTAAATGACCATATACCTTTGAAGCCTATTTTAAAGAGACCATTTTTTTCGATGAAAAAGTGTTTCATATGTGTTTATACTTTAAGTATTAGTTTTTAATATATGCATTTTTAATAAATATATATATATATATAATTTTTTAATACTTTTAATAAAGTTTCATGTGTATTTTCCATACCTTATTATGTATGCTTTTATATTTGTACCACTTTCTTTAAAGAAATGTGTTTGTGGCTTTAAGTAAAAATATTGTGGCCAGTCACTGGCTGTTTTGCAGCACTTCTAGAGTATAAAATGATGCTTAAATGAAGCATTGTTACACCTGATGAAGTGGGGTACACGCCTATGAAAGCACTAGTGTTTTGTGTTTTTTGATGTCGTCTGTTCTGGAATAAACTACTTTGAAAATGGAATCTGCAGCCTGCTCCTGGTCCTTCTTTGGTTTGTTTACATTAAGGCTTTATGATTGTCTTCAGATTATTCAGTGTATGCCTTTACGAAGTCTTCTCATTTATGACTGGGTAAATGCTTCTTGAGTGTATTAAAACAGTCAGACTGTCATTACATTTTCAGATTTTCCTCAGGATGCCACCCCACTGCCTCTTTCCCTGCTACCTCAGGCATTGGAACATCCCACAGGTCTACAAGGATCATTTGATAGAATGCATGTTTTTGTTTTTTGTTTGTTTTTATTTAAGGAAGTGCCTTTAAGTTCTTCCTTTAGCTGACAAATTTGATCTGGGGAATAGGGCAGGAGAGCAGAATCAATGGAGTAAGGAGAGGAGCATTAAGAGACCTTCTCACTGATGCAGGAAAAGGACTACCTGCTTCAACCGGTCCCTCACTTGTAGTATACAGACAAGGATCATGCAGATCTGTTATGGAAAGTACATGACTTTCAGTTTTAAAGCAGTTAAGTAACTGCCAGGTCCTCATTAGGACTAAGTTAAGCAGATATAGGTAGTCTGCATATTGAGATATTGATCCTGAATATTGGACCCCTTTAGAAGCATCTTTCTAGATTTAAACCCCTGGGAGCAAAATAATTCAAACAAAAGTGAGGAGAAGGTACACCCCTTCCTAGTCCCTCTGAAAAAGGCTGTAGAAGAATGCATGGTTTTAATTCTTGCAGTTAACAGCCTTTTACAGTGATACTTTGTTTACCAAATAAGTGAACTATTCCTTGGACATTTTTCAGTCATGACAAGTGTGCCTAATAACCAATTTTATAACATGGTACATTAGAGCATGTGAATTACATTAATGTCTGTGAGCTGCTGAGTTATACAGATAAAACTAAGCACGCACATTTTCAACATAATACATTCCAGGGTGAAGATTACATCAGTCGGGGTAGTCTTGTTTCAGAGCTTACACAGAACTGTACCTATATAGCTCAAATGATAACAACAATATAAAGAGTAGTACTGATAACATTTCATCAACTTTCCACTGGAAAGACCATTAATATCGATCTTTTGCTGTAGTATTTGCTTCATGAATTTGCATACATGTGGCAGCCAGTGTCAGAACCAACTATAATTTTGGACGAATAACCGGGAAAAGCCGAAAGACGCAACAACTGGAGTCTACCATAATTTTGCTGTTAATTTTCACAACATATCAGTTGTGGGTTGTATTTAAAACTTAGTGGAGCAGTATAAATTCTGTGTAATCCTGTTAAGGGGAGTCCCTCTCTAATTCTGTTAGAGGAAGGTCAAGACTATTTACATGTTTATAGTGGTGCTGCTTTGCTTTGCTTAGAGTACTGGAGTAGGGTGCTTGTTAGAGGAGGGGGATTGCTGCACAGTACTACATTTTGTTTTTCGAAACGGGAAAATTGTTAAAGGCACATTGAGGGGCTCTTATTAGAATCCTAGCATTATTCTCAGAGAATTGGGGGGAGACTTTATCTGTAACCTATTTCCAAGCAAGGGGGCAGAATCAGCTATTTGTTTTCTTGATAACAATGGATAACAGAAGGATGGATCAAGCTATTTACTGGTAGCCAGTTAGTTTTTGGTAGTGTTGCAGTGAGTTTTTGGTACAGTGATGCGGTGGTCCTTCATATGGGAAGAGAGATTGGTGAATCTACATGTACAGAATCTATAAATATTTGAATTTTGTTGGTATCATAGGCTGAGTAGAGGAGGACAGTCTGTAGAATGTACTCACATTTTGAGGGTAAAGGCATCCTTGGCTAGAGCTTGCATAGTTTACTTTAAGTGATTTAAAATGGAGTTGGGCAACTTTTATTTAAGCTGAGACTTTTGAAACACCCAAGTCAGTGTGAGTTGTGTATGTCATAGTTAATCTTTCCTGTTTGTATCTCCCATATGGTTACAGGTACCTTGTTGGGTGTAGAATGGTTAAAGGGGATTTTGGTAGCTTTTGTTGTGCACCAAAATAAATGGGTACTGTTCTGGTCCCGTTTTAGAGTAAGGTGGTTATTTGTGAGTTACTGTTTTGGTCCCATTTAGAGTACATTGGTTAATTGAGTCGTATGCAGAGAGAAGTCTTTTTGCAGATCTGTTTGGACAGTTGCAGAAGTGAGCCCATTTGTGTGCAAGATGATGTCATCTGCATAAAGTGAGATGCATGTAGCAATGCCATTAGTAAATGGTTAACAGTAGAGGCTTAGAGAGCCCTGAGGGACTTCTGCAGTGTATTTTCCTGTGCCACTGTGTAGATTTTCCTTCTATACCATGAATGTCCTGCAGTTTAAATGGTTTTGAAACCAACTGACTTCATTGTTACCAAATCCAATGGTATCAGAATCGCAAACTTCGTAGAGAAATCCCATATGTAATAACATCTTAGTACAATTGAATTCTCAGCATCCTAATTTGCTATGAATAGGCAGTGACCCTTTGTAGAAGTGTTTAAGTTTTTTTTTTTTTTTTTTTTTATTAATCAAATTATTAGATGTGATATGACCAGGTATAAAGCTTGTTTAATTAAAGTGACTAGGGCTAGGTCTGTATGAGCCCACTTGAGGGGGGATTCTTCCTTTACTTGGTTATTGCTGGAATAATTTAATTATGTCTGTGGGCAAGGGCACAATAAGTAGACCGCATTTGATTAGCTAAAGAATGAAAATTTCCTGTAAAGTTTTCTTTTCTTTACAAATATATGTCCAACAGGAGGCCATCTGGACCAGGGGATTGCCTTTTTTTATTTTTATTTCAGTACCTACTGTATGAAGTGGCCTGCTTTTTTTTTTGAGCTAGCAAAATGGCATTCCAACCCCCCCACCCCAAAAAAAATAACTCATCCCGGTTATAAAATTATGCACTCCCATAGTGCTTTTCATTTTAGGAAGGATATATAAATCAACTTTAGTACCCTTTTTCCCTATCAATCTGTACAAGTGGATTATCTACTTTCCTCATCTTTTTAGCTGTTTTAGTACAAAGTTTATATACTTCCTAATGGGTCTCTAGTCCCCTACACCTTCCAGTTGGGCATTATTAAAATTCTCCAATAATTAAGCTTTAAAAGTTTTAGGCACTCTGTCTTAGTTAATCAAGTTTCCTGTACAAATACAAATTGAGGCTTATACGTTTTAATCCATGTGAATATCCTGCTATATACGTTTTAATCCATGTGAATATCCTGCTATATACGTTTTAATCCATGTGAATATCCTGCTATATACGTTTTAATCCATGTGAATATCCTGCTATATACGTTTTAATACATGTGAATATCCTGCTATATTTTGGGGGATTTGCAAAACCATAACATTCCATGAAATTAAACTATACATTTCAAAACTTTTTAAAATACCGGATTCTTTAACTCTGCACCTTATACTAGTTCCCTCACCTAAACAAAACTTATAATGCAGGCTGAAACAATAAATACCCAATATTGTGGCAGCTGGGTTAAGGTAGTGGTTTGTTCCTGAGGTACAGGGTTTGATTCTCACCACCATTATTTGCTTACTGTGTGTTTATGAGCAAGCCACTTAACATGTTTTCAGGTTACCCCTGAAAAGGGACGGTGTCCATTTATTGTCAGTGTTGCTGCTGTTGTCATTGTCATAGTTGGCATGCTAGTTTTCTTACCATTGTAGTAGTGTAATTTCTGTTACTACTCGTATAATGATCAGTATATAGTTTTGGCATGAGAATAGGAGCACCGATGGAGTAAATTGGTCAAAATAAAACCGATTGTGACCTCTTTCATAAAGTGCATTAAACAGAAAACTACTGCAGACAAATTCAAAGCTGTATACTTACAAGGATAAGGCAGACCCCATCTGAAGTGATGGAGGGCAGGCATGGATAAGCAGGATTTAAAAGGCTGTGTAATAGTGCCAGATCAAAAATACTCCTCATTAAGCAAAACATCCATCACCCCACTGTAGATGAGAGAGACCTGAGCAAAATATATATCACGTTATAGAAATTTGTGCCACTCAAAAATTGAACAAAACAGTCTTGTCTATAAACGCATGTAATTTGGATCAGCAACAGAAAGTGTGAAGTGTTAGTTTGCAAAGCCAAAGTTTAAAGAGAAGTAGAATTTGACTTCAATCATAATACTCAAAAGTTGTTGCACTGAGTATAACCTTTCTTCAGCTAAATGTGAACTTAATTGTACATATTAATTTTTTTCCTTAATTCTACAACAGATGTAGTCATGGAAATATCATCTCACTCTGTTCGCTCTCTTCAAGCTCAGCTCCTTTAATCACGCCACTTGTACTTCTATGTAAGCAAGACACTGACATCAGTGATTATAGCAGCTCATTAACAGCACAGCTTGAAAACAGCTTTGCAGACTTTGTAGTATACAGTCCTTATTGCAGGCAGTGTCATTAGCATCTCACTGACTGGGAGGATGGCCTCCAGATGTAGAGCAGTAACAGCTTGGAGCATTTGTAGCAGAAATGCCAGAAAAACATTCAACCCTCCAGAATAGAGAACAGGAGCCATTGTCAGACCCTTGGCAATAGACATAGATCTCCATAAGTGCGTGTAAAGTTATGCCCAAACAGTTGGTGAAAACACAGTACTGTCTTGCAGTATCAACCAACAATGTGTGCCCCGCAAAGTTCACATTTGCAGAATATTGCAGACAAAATTATGGAAGCTGGAATCAAATTTGCAGTTAGTCGGTGTTACCTTACGAATGGTTCATAGTGAAACTTGCAGCCGTTCCTTTTTTCATGGAAGAATAAGAGAAGAAATTGGCCCAAAGGTTTCCACGTAAAGTATTTATCAGTGGATTCCATTCGGTTCTATGGAGAACATGGCAGACTTAAAATATGGTGGAGCTTCCTGTTATCTAGGCTGATCTGAAGTAACCTGTCTAATGCTCTTCAGAATATCTTCCCCAAAAAAGGATACCAGACTGGTTGATGAGGATTCACCCTGAAGTGTGCAGGATACAACAGCCTGCATCTCTACTTCACCTGCCTGCAGAGCATAAATGTCTGGTTGGAATGTCAGTTTAATCTGTCTGTTCAGCAAGTAAGTACATAGGGCTCGATTATCCCCCAGTTTTTAAGATTCAAACAAGAACTCAAGGACAAGATTGTTTCCTTTAAACCTTCATGCTTGATGACTCTACATTGCATATGGATTTACATGTGCATAGTATGTACAAGTCTATGGGCAGTTTATATTCATTATTTTCCAGTTCAGTATCTCCCCATTCCACAGGCTTGTTCTTCATAAACTTTAAACAATCAGTTCTTTCTGTATTTTCAGCATACCAGTAAACCTAGAGTTCTTCCTGCACACCCTGTCTTCCATGGCCGTCATTTTGGCCATGAATTTGCTGTGTTTCTTAATTTGATCTTCACTTCATCTATGTGGTCCGAGTTTCTGGTGAGCATGTCTTCTATTTCTGTCACTTTCCTATTGGAGTTCTCAATACAAGTTAGTAACTTGTTACTAATCGTATGCAAATCCAAGATTGGTCTAAACACAAGTTGTTTTCAGTTCTTTCATTTCTCCGTTGGACCTAGATAATTGCATTGTCAGTGTGGACTGGATTGGTGTGCAGGAAGGTTAGACCTTATAGTCCCACTTTTGCTTTGAGCTGAATTTCACCTGCCATTAATTTTCTTTTTCAGCCTGAGCACTTAAGACTCAGAAAACTAGTGACTTGACTCCCTTTGATGATGGACTATAAAGGAGAGGGGAAAACTAGGATTCTCATAGCTTCTTTTTGGCCTAGGCAGAATTGGTTCTCTGTACTACTATAATTATATAGGGGAAAAATGTTGAAACTGCCTCCACACTGACACCGCTTGACTAAGTACAAGAGGGAACTTAACGCACCCCAGCATGACAGCTTGGATTATTTGACCGTGCTGTCCTTTAGAAACCTTTCGAGTACATGTTTAATAACACAAAGGAAGATGGGAAATGCAACATATGGAAATACCATCTACCTAAATGGGAACAGTTTTTCCTGTAGCTCCAAAGGCAAAATCAGAACTTTACTTCTGCTGCGTTTTTTGCAGAAACTGATGGAACTGTTCAACTCTAGGCTAGCTTGCACTTCTTTGAAGGTGCATCTTTTTCTTTGCCTGCATTGTTGTGGATCATCCTTGTCACATAGACTGACAGAGACTTATTGAACTGTCCTGACTTTTGCAGAATGTCCAAAATTTTCTCATTTTTGGTCTGTCTCTTATAAAATTTGTGTTTTTTTTTTTTCTGGCTTTTTGTTCATAAGTGGACTGAATTCATTAAATGACAAGCATTTGATTTACTGACTTCACTTTCTTCAGAAAATGCATGGTAGTACAAGACCTTTTATTCTTGCAACTTTACATTTATAAGTGTTATATTTAAAATTTGGCCCTATTTTTGGGTCTTTGTCACTCCATTATTTTTGCCTTTGTCCAGTCCAGATTTTTTGTGCCAAGAGGTTGATAGCTATGCTTAAGGGGATATTCCATTTTAAGCTTCTAGCAAAGATGTCTCACTAAAGGATCTTTTCTTTGTCCTTAAAAAGACACAAGTCCCTTTGAGCCAGTAGCTATAGCCCTTTTCAGATACCTAACATGGAAGACAGCATTGCTGCTTGCAGTAACCTCATTTAATCAGCCTGTTTAGATTTCTTTTCAAATCTCCAAAACAAAGGGGAAATGAATCGTGCGTTAAATGTTCACAAGCAACTAAGATACTACCTAGACAGGATTTATTTGTATATATGGGGACAGAGCACTGATCTCCATTGACTTTTTTCAGACTCCTCCCAGAAGTGCTGTCTGGTTGTGACTTGCTTAGTCATGCAGTTAAACAATGGTGGTTGGGGGAATCAAACCCTAGACCACAGGAAACTGCTCATTAACATCTCCTTAGTCCTCTGAGCCAACTGCCAGAAATGCACTATGATTATGGCTATAGGATCTACTGACCAGCTATTTTTTTTCTCATGCAACATCAAAAGAAGGGGAACCAGTGTCAAACTGTCTTTAAAAGCTGGCAAATGGCATTACATTATGCAATTCCTTTTATGGCAGAAAGTTCAAAGAGTACACAAGATCATACTTGGCCAGTAACATCATGGTGTCCTTCTGTTGAGCCTCTGATGGCCAAAGTGGGTTTCCTTTTCTCCACCCTCTGTAAATACTGCACTAAGAGGGCTCTAGTTTGCTTGCATTGGGGTTGAGGCATAGGATTTGCAAAGTCTTCTGCCTGCAGAAGCCAGCTGCGGGAGCAGTGTCCTCCCTTAGCCAAGTAGTATGTTAGTTCTGTGTTGGGTCTGGGACTAGTTCATATGCCTGTCAACTGCAGCATAGAAAGAGAGAGAACCAATGATGGTGTATATGATTCTGGCATTATTTAGGGCAGATGCTGACATCCAAGGATAAACAAATATTTACTAATAACAGTAATTTATATCACTTTAGTTAAGCCATTTGATTTTGTTCCTGTTTATCTAGCATTATCAACCTGTTAATAACTTTATCATAAGATGAACAAATTAAAGGCTTGGTGAAAATACACAGCTACTCTTGTGCCAAGTATCTGATTTTCTCCATTGCTCACTAATGTTCAATGGGGTGGTCCTGGGACTATTGTTTCAACATACTGTTTAATATTAATCTAGTATACAGTATATAGTTTACACTCTTCTAACCATCTGCAAAGTGGTCATTTATCACAAAATTCAAGTTTTAAACAGCAACTTGAGAAAATCTAATCTGTATTTTTTCATAGATTTCTTTCTGCAGGAAATTGATCATGCACCAACACCTACTTGGGACCTGAATTTTGTTTTGGAAAAATTAACTTTACCTCCATTTGAGCCAGCTAACACAGCAGAATTAAAATACATATTTTGGAAAACTGCTCTGCTACTGGCAATAACATCAGCATGAGTTTCAGAATTACAGGCACTAATGGCAGTGGAACCTTTCCTCATCTTCCACCAGGTCAGGGTGTCTTTAAGAACCAACCCTACATTTATGCCAAAGGTGGTATCAAGTGTGGCTCAAAACCAAACTATTCACTTGCCAACTTTTTATCCAAAACCACAGAACAAAGGGGGGAGACTACTACATTCTTTGGACATTCACAGACAGTTACTCTTCTATTTGGACAAAACCAAAGCTTTCAGAAAATCTGAGCAATTATTGGTAGCATACGCTGCAGGAGCACAGGGAAAAGCCATTTCAAAGCAGACCATTTCAAAATGGATAGGACACTGTATATGTTTCTGCTATACCCACCATGGGAAACCTGTACCTAGCAGCATTAGATCCAACTCCACCAGAGCAACAGCCACTTCAACTGCCTACCTCAGAGGAGCACCTACCAAGGATATTTTGGAAGCAGCAACATGGAGTTCTGTGCATACCTTCACCAAGCATTACCATTTGCCTTTATACTCCAAATCCAGAGCTGGCTTTGCCACTACTGTTCTGCAGAGCCTTATAGCCACCCACCCCTGATAAGAGACCTTGGGACCCAGGTGGACAGTAGTCTCTCCTTTGATAGTCACATCACAGTAGTCAGGAAGTCCTTCTACGTGGCACACCTCATCATAAAAGGGTTCTCGTCCAGGAAAAAGGAGGTCATCGTTGCCCTCTACTCATCACTCATTAGACCCATTATAGAGTACAACGCCCCTTTTGGAATGTACCTGACAAGACATCTGCAGCAGCTGGAAAGGCCACAGAAGTACCTCACAAAGAGGATTACTGGACTCAAACAAATGCCCTACACTGACCGCCTCAAACTCCAGCTTTACTCCGTAGCATATCGCCTACTCAGAGGTGATCTCTGCCTAACATATAAAGCTATGTCAAACCCATGAGCTGTTGGACATGCTACACCTAAAGAAATCCCAATCCCTCCGAGCTACATGCTCTAGGGACCTAAACCTTGTCACCACGGTAAACAGGACATGCTGGAGGGATAGATTTCCTATCCCAGAGACTTCCCATACTCTGGAACAGGCTACCCATCTATGTCAAGCAAAGTTCTTCATTAGCACTCTTCAAGAAAAATCTTAATGAGTGGATGGGAAATAGGAAATGCACCCCAGGAATCACTTCTGTGTCTCTGCTCATCAGTGGCACAGGAAAATAACTTTCTTGGGTGGCGTAAGCCAGGGAACCTTGTTGGCTAGGCTTGCATAGGCCGTTGGGCCAATAGCCTAGTACCTACCTATGAAAGCTGATTAGTACAAATATTTGTTAGTCAAGGGGGGGGGGTGGAGCCTGAATGGCAAACTGAAAGCAGCAGTATTTTAGAGCTCAATATAACTAGTTAAATAAGACAGGAAAAATATTCTTTTTTTTCTTCAAAGTATAAAATCTTATAGATAAGTCTAATTTACATAATTAGAAACTTTGAAGTTTTACAAATAATTTCCTTTCAAAAAGTTTGGAGATATATTCCCTTGTTAAAATGAGCAACTCAAGGAATTCTCACCAGGATGCTGCCTTAAAGAAGGAACTACAACAGATGGCATCTACCCTGCAGGAGTCGTCTTTGAAGATGGATGGTTTTAAAGAGCGCTTAGAAAATCTTAAAACAAGCAGTCAAAAACAGACTGACAGCCTCAATGAAATGCTACACCACCAGACAAGGATAACAGAGTAGAGGTTTCTCTAATTGACTTAGAAAGCAAACTTAAGGAAAAGGAAACACAGAAAGAACTGGTTTTTAAAACACTTGGTTGGTTAATAAAGTAGATGACTTGGAAAATAGGGAGAGGCGAAATAACATCAAGATTTTCAGATTACCTGAAAACACAGAAGGTGAGGATATTATTTCCTTTTTATCAAGCTGGATTCTTGACTTTTTAAATTTAGAAGGACTTTCCTTTGGCATTGAGGGGGCACACAGAGCTCATGGGAAGCCTGCCACTCTCCTGCTAGGTCAATAATTATCAAATTTCTTTCATACTTGGACAAGGAACTGATTTTAAGATCTGCTTGGAAGGCACCTCTAAAATATAAATGGAGCCTTATAAGATTATTTATCTAGAATAATGGAACAAAGGAAAAAAAGTGTGGCCAATGATAGTTTCTGAAACAAAATTACATCCAGGCACAACTTGCATATCCAGCTAAGATAATACTGTATGCCAGTGAGATGAGGACTTTTATTGACTTAGAGGAAGCCTCTTCATTTATTAAAACTAATAATGCGATTACTTTACCAGAAGATATAGACTGGATGTCACCTTCTCTCAAGAGAACAAATGAAACAAATGTCTGGACAGATGTCAAAAAGAAGCAAAAGACTGATACTGTTACAGCCAAATCTCTCAAAGCATCTACTATGATATGAATTGTTTTAACATTACTTTAAAGGACCAATTTTACTGCTTGGAATCTTAAAACAAAGGTAACTACTGGAACAGTTATCTATAGTTTTTGAAAATAGATGACACATGAGTTTTCACATTACCTCAGGTATGTAAAACGGGGTACTTTTCTTTCACAGAAGGAGGGTTATATAGTGCATAAAATATTTATACTGTAAATCGACATACATTGTATATGTGTATTTTCTCTTAATTTTCTCTTTCTCGGTCTTCTCTTTCCTCATTATTTTAACTGCATCGTGTCTCCCTTTCTAAATTCTCTATTTACTACACTAATATAATCTGTATATGTTTAATAACTCACTATCTATACATAGATAAATAGTATAAAATCTAGTTTTAAGGTAGACTAATTGGAATAGTGAACTTAATTCATTGTTATTACAATATTTATTAGATTAATGATGGTCACTGTTATGTTTATTGGGATTGGGGACATGTTCGTGATTAACTCTGAAATGTTCCATTCATGTACATATGTCCTTTGAATTATTTCCTTTTAGTATTACCAAATATATATATATATATAAAAAAAGGGGGGGGGGTGTACTGTTGGTTAAGAGAAGTGAAGCTTTCTTCACATTCTATTTGCGTTGCCATAGCAACAGTAAATTGCTGCAGTTTCTAAGGACACTGTGAACCTGTGAAGTGCATTTAGCCTCACCGATAACAAATATGAAAAAGTAATGTTTAGTTATTAAAATGAAAAACAACCTAAGCAAGGTAAAATAAATACATAGGACTATTTGTAATATTATAGCAATAACCCACGCCTGGGTGTGGGTAATGCGGGATTTACCCACAGTTGGCGTGGTTTGGTCCCAAGGACTATGCCCGAGGGACCAAACAAAGACAACCGTGGGTAAATCCCGCATTACCCACCAGGCGTTATTGCTATTATACTATGACATTATTTAAGAAAAGAAATAATTACTTTTCTTAAATAATGGCATTGTATAATGCCTCTTTGCTGCCCTTCCGCAGCTGTCTGGTATTCGCAGCAGTTCTGATGTACTGCGCATGCCTATGAAGTACATCAGAGCTGTGGCCAAAAGCAATTGAGAAAGCAAGATCTCCATCGCTTTTTACTGATGTTCATAGTGTTTCACTGTTGCAGTCATGACTGTAGGGTTCTCCCCTGCTGGCAGGCCGCCCTCGGTCGGCCAAAATTCCAAAGTCTGGGTCCGGTGTCGGCTGTTCAAACATGCTCCCTGACGTCAGAGCACCAGGAGTATAAAGCTGACAGCCGGCGCCATCTTCTCCAGTCTTTCTTGCCGTGCGGTGATAGCAGTTCGCAAGTGCCGGTCGGCTGACTCCTCTGATCTACTTCGGTCCGAAGACTTTCTTCTCCACTCAAAGCTAAGTACCCCGTTGGGGAAACTTTTTTCTTGCTCCACTCCGATGTCAGAAAAAGTTAATAATTGTATTTCATGTGGGAAGCAAATACCTCATAAGGATTTTCATTCTTACTGTATTCCTTGCTTGGGCCCTGACCACGACGTAGCTAGTTGTCTGTTTTGTGCTAGATTCAATCAACGTACAATTAAGCGAAGGTACGATTTTGCTTTTCATTACTTCGGTAGGCGCTTTAACTACAAAATGTTGTCGGATACGGTCCCGGCTACCGGAGTTCATAAACGTCGCAAGGATAAAGACAGGCCTCCGAGGTCCAAATCTGATGATAGCGCACAAGCGGAGCCAGCTTCAGGTTTGGCCGTCATCAGTGAGGCGCTTTTGCAGCCCCTGTCATCGGCCATTTCAGAACCGATGGCCAAAACGGACTCTCATGAGGAGCCAACCAGGCCTTTAAATATTTCTGTTGCAGGACCTTCGGACAATGCTCCTTCAGATGGGTCCGGAGCCGCTGTGCAGGTACCGGCTTCCGAAGGGGTTTTCAGGCCTACTCGGCTACTAATAAAGGCAAAGCCAAAGACAAAGGCAAAGACTCCTTCAAAATCAAAGACTTCTACACAAGCCTCTTCTGAACCGGCTCCTAAGTCACAGAAATAGTTACTCAAGATGGCGGAGGATTTACTTACTATGATTAGGGGTTCTCATCCCCCTCCAGACAAAAGGCCAAGGTAGGATGTTTCTTATGATTCCTCTGATCAGGCTTCTGTTTCCTCAGTTTCTTCTTCTGATCAGGAATATTCTTTCCCTCCTTATGAGGATTCTGATGCTGAAGAATCCATTCCTTCAGCTTCTCCCCCTGAGGATTTCTCTTTTGGGGAAACTTTGCATGAAATGAGGGAACATTTCTACTGGGAAGGACAGGAGTATTCGGAATCCAAGAAAAGACTGAGGCAATTTCTTCTTCCCCAACATAGACCCTGGCTATTCCTCCTGTTTTGGATATTGTGGATGATGCCTTTTCGGAGGCTAACAACCCTGACTCTTTTCCTCCTGCTCCTGTTAAGCCTGATAGATATTGCAGGGTTCCTGATTCCCATCAGTTTTTATACAAGAACCCTTCTGCTGACCCTGAAACCATTTCTCAGGGTCCTAAGGGAGTTGAGGCCGCTTCTGCCAAAAATCCTATTCCTACTGAAAAGGATTCTCGATCCTTAGAAAGATGGGGCAAAAAGGTGTACACTTCTGCTACTTTGTCCATTAGGGCTTTAAACTGTCAGTTTCATATGTTTAAATACCAGCAATTTCTATTGTCTGTCTTAAAACAAACGCTTACTTCCATTTCTGCCTGTGCAGATAAGGAATTACATGACTTATTGCATGCCACTGAACAGGTTGGGAAGCATGGTTTACACTGTGGATTTGATGCCTTGGAGGCTTCTTGTAGGGCTGCGGCCTCTGGCACAGTCATTAGAAGGCATGCATGGCTAAAGGAACAAAATTTACCTGAACGGGTAAAGGCAAAATTATTGGATGCTCCTGTTCAGCATAATGTTTTGTTTGGATCGAAAGCTGAAGAGGTGATTAAAAAGATGGAGGATAAGGCGAAATCCATGCAAACAGTTAAAGATTTCTTACAAGTACAGCCTCCTAGATTTAGCAGGAATTGACCTTCAAAAAATTGGTCCTTTCCCACTTCAGACAGGCCTTAGAGGGGTAGATACAGACGTTCCAGAGGGAGGCCTCAATCACAAGCTGCTTATAGACCAAGACAGTGGACTGCTTCCACCCCTAGGGGAGGAGAGGACAGGTCACAATCTCAAAGGAAACAAACTCAATGACTCCCTTTGTGGGGCTACAGGAACTTCTTGCCTGGAAGCCCCTCTCGGAGGAAAACTCTCTTTTATCGAAATTGGACTCAAATAACCCAAGACAAATGGGTTTTGGATGTGGTTTTAAGAGGTTACAAATTCCATTTTCATACTTTGCCAAGGCCAAGCGGATGGCCAGATCTTCCAAAACATCAATGAACGGAGGCCTTAAACCAGGTGGAAGCTCTTTTGGCTATGAATGCCTTAGAACTTGTTCCTCTTTCAGAGATGGGAAAAGGGTTTTATTCAAGGCTCTTTCTAGTCCCAAGGAAGCAAAACTCATGGATATGGAGACCCATTCTGGATCTGTCGGTCTTGAACACCTTTCTAGAGATTCCAAAATTCAAGATGCTTACTCTACAGCAGCTACTTCCAATGCTGTCCAAAAATGCATGGATTGTAACTTTGGATTTAAAGGAGGCATATTTACACATTCCCATCAGGCAGGATCGCAAAAAATACCTCCGGTTCAAAGCCGGATCGAGGCACTTTCAATTCTCTGCGCTGCCCTTTGGATTATCTACTGCGCCCAGGGTCTTCACCAAATGCCTGGCTCCAGTAGTAGCTTACTGCAGACTCAAGGGAATTCAAATTTACCCTTATCTGGACAATTGTCTAATTCAGGCAGACAGCAAGGATGTCTTACTCCAACATCTAGAATTTGTACAGAACCTCCTCAAGTTCCTGGGATTCTCTGTAAACATAAAAAAGTCAAATTTGACACCATCACAACGGATAACTTTTCTGGGTGCATTTCTAAACACCACAACCCAGATGGCATTTTTGACATCCGAAAAACAGTTACAGCTGGCTTCAACTTTCAGAATCTTGGCAACTTTAACTCCTCTATCTGCAAGAAAATTCCTGCAGGCTTTGGGTTACATGGCCTCCTGCATCCTTCTCGTACCATATGCAAGACTACACATGAGGAAAATACAGTGGTACCTAAAAAGTGTATGGTCTCAGCATTGCCACAGTTTAGACATATACTGATCTCCGTTCTTCCTTGCCTTCAAAAGGAATTTCTTTGGTGGTCCAGGGCATGTGCTCTAAACAAAGGGAAGCCCTTCCGTCTGCCTCCTGCCTCTCAGATTCTAACCACGGACGCCTTGGATTATGCTTGGGTAGCCCATTTTCAGGGCAATTGTTTGCAGGGCCTTTGGACAAAGGATCAGAAGCACCTGCATATCAATTTAAAGGAAATGCTAGCCGTTCAGAAAGCTCTGTTGGCCTTCAGGAATCTTGTACAACCAGGACAACTGTTAATACGGACAGAACACCACGGTTATGTGGTACATAAACAAGCAAGGGGGATCTCATTCCTACCCCCTTTGCAGACTAGCCATGGATCTATGGGACACAGCTCTATCTTTCAATCTGGATCTTCAAGCTCAGTTTCTACCAGGGAAACAAAACTTCCTGGCAGACAGTCTGAGCAGAAATCTTTCGGATCCACACGAGTGGATGCTGGACACCAAAATATTCAGGATGATAACAGCAGTCTGGGGATGTCCTCCCATAGACCTCTTTGCATCCCATCTCAATCATCAGCTGCAGACTTTTTACACCAGGATTTTCCACACAGAAGCTTTGAAAGTGGACGCCCTGTCATTCAGTTGGAGCAACCTCTCTGGATATGCCTTTCCGCCTCTTCCTCCTCTTCCACGGGTTTTATTGAAGATAAAACAGGACAAGCCCAAAATGATAATCTTGCTGGCTCCAAATTGGCCTCGGCAGTTTTGGTATCAAACGCTGAAGAACCTATGCCTGGAGCCCCCTTGGATTTTACCTCAGTCTCCGAACCTTCTGTCCCAACATCAGGGTCAGGTTC
>NC_056727.1:566737299-566798079 GCF_019279795.1 Protopterus annectens | reverse complement strand
GGACCATGTTAGCCTTAGGTGTGATTCAGCATGCTCTCATGAATATGCAAAGCCTGCTGACATCACTCCGTTTAACTGCAGCCTCCGTGTATGAGTTATAACTCTTACACGGAGGCTTCGTGAATCCTGCCCATTATCTTTGCAGTTACCTGACACTCTGTGCAAACTCACTTGGTAACTGATAGCTATTCATTTAAAATATCAGTTTAAATATTAAATGTGCCCCTGAAATGCTATTGACATTTTGACAAAATATAATCTGAACTGTAAAATGAATGACTTGAAAGAAGTGAAGTAATGCATAGATTTCAAAGACCGTTCTTGACACTACAGTCAAAGTAGAAATATATTTTCACAAGGAAATATTGAAATGTTTTAGTCTTCCAGTTAAAATAGCTTACTGTCCACATTATGCGATATCAGAAAGTTTGAAGAGCTTGGAAATGACTATTCTTTGTCTTTTTATAATGATTATTAGACAGATGTTATTCTGCTTTGTTTAATGAATTGTGACATATGTTTATGAGGAAAAGTGGACTCAATTATTCTCATTGGACTACACATTCCTGGAAAATCAACTGAAATGTCCCCAAATTACTTGTGAATTTAAGTGAAACTGCCTGACTAATAAGCATATATTTTCTTTAACCTGGATCCATAAGCTGTCTGTTCTATATATGCTACATTATATATGTCACTTGCATATGACAGTCTCTAGAGCACACACAAATACATATTATTTTTACAACATGCTATATTTGCACCAACCATACATTCTAAACTAACTCAATTGGCAACTGACAAGTTATTTATTTGAAACATCAGTCTAAATATTAATTGTGCCCTTGAAATATTGTTGCTGTTTTGACAAAACAAAACCTGAATTGAAAAAGGAATTATTTGAAGAAGTGCAGTATTGTACAGATTTCAAAGATGGCTATTGTCACTACAATATAAATAGAAATGTATACATGCAAGGAAAAATTGAAATGCTTAATACTTTGTTAAAATAGCATATTAACTTTTTGCTTTCAGAAAATTTAAAGAGCTAGGAAATGTTCTAATTTGTCTTTTTAATGTTTACTAAAGTGATGTTAGTCACTGACTTGTTTAATGGATTGCAAGGCATGTACAAGACGGACTACTGAATGTTATTTCTATTTACCTATGTTTGCTGAATTCCTTTTATTAGTACTGATTTAAAACAAGGGAAAGAGAGGGAAGGGAAATCTCTGTTTTTGGTCAAGGGAGGAGAGGCTTAACAGTGTTCTAACTGCCCCAAGAACTCTCTAAGATGCTCTAAATACTATTTGATTAATACTTACCCAAGGTAAGTCTGTTACCATTTAGGTACCTTCACATTCATTCTAGACCTGATGTGATTACCCATTCTGGAAGAGGGAGGTGCCCTATGCAGGATGTGAATTGTCAGGGTAATCATAGTTCATTCATAGACTCTGCTTTGTAAATCTATAAATATATGTAAAAGCACTGCACACCAGAATGTAGGGCACCTCTACTCAGTCAGGATATCCCTGATAAGTATAAGTTGAAGTTGGTGAGCTGTAGAGTGAGAGAGTAAAGGAAGACAGTACACCTACAGTAAATTCATATTTCATTGGCAATCACTCATTGTCTCCTGTAGAGTCCTTTTAGTCAAATTTTAGTAATAATCCATTTGCTTTTGGCTTATTTAGTGTATGCTTCTCTGTTGCATTTAATTTATCCAAAATGATATATCTGACATGTTTGGGATCTCTTAAGGGTAACTAAATATTGGATATTTTCTAACATTCCATTCTGATATATAAAATATGATAGAACAATAATAGAATAATATAGAATTTCATATTTAAGAAAATTCTCCATATAATAATTTAACATATGTTGCTCAGTTGATATTGTTGGTTAAAGGTATGAGTGATAATCCAATAGATCTATCTTTATCTATTGGATTAGGAATGACTTTCATTCCATGTTTAATGGGGAAATTCATATTTACTTGTATTTGATACTTTAGAATTAATGTTTTATAGAAGAACTTTTTTAAAGCCTAACCAGAATTTTACCCTACTTGTATTTAAAGAAGAACATTAAATTACACTCCCAAGTTTACACACACAAAAATAACATTCAGTGTTATTAGAGAATATGGTATAATTACTATAATCAAAATAAAAAAAAAGCAAAAAGTTTCTTCCAACAATAACTTGAAATGGATTTATCGTTCTTATTAAATACTAATGGCTTAAATAATGCAAATAAAAGATCAAACTTACTAAAATATTTAAATCTAAATAAGGCAGAAGTAGTATTTCTCTAGGAAACACATTTTAAGACTAATGATCGCTTTATTTGGAACCCTAAGGACTATACAGTCTTGGCTCAGTCCTCCTATAGAACAAAGACAAAAGGAGTATCCATTCTCTGGAAGAAAATCTTATTCACTCCAAATGTTATTTATAAATATGAAGACAAGGTCTACTAGCATTTGTTATAATTAAATTTAATAACAGAATATGGACCTTAGCTAATCTATATTGGTTCCTAGGAACTGGAGCAGGAACGGTTAAAAAAAAAAAAACTAGATTTTATTTCCAACAATTTATAAAGGAAATCCTATACTGGGAGAAGACTAATTGTACCTTTAGAAGCTTCTGAAACCACCAAGAAGTCTTCGCATTGCAGCTATTTCAACATCCTTAAAAAGATGGATTGATTCATTTCATTTTAAAGTAAAAGATGATAATCCTGTTTCCCATAAAGACCATAGATTTGGAACACCAACCAGAATAGACAAATTATTTGTAGTTCAAGATTTACAAACAAAAATCTTCAACTTCTCAATAGTTCCATGCCCTTTCTCAGATCATGACTCTCTGATAATGAAGCTCCAAATAGAGTTTAAATCCTCAACTAGAATTCCTTCATATGTAATGAAAAGTAAAGAATTCAGACCCTGGAATGTTGTCAGAACTACAATTATTTCTTGAAATGAATAGTACAACGGAAATCAGTAGGAGTCATGGTTTGGGACACATTAAAACATATTGATTTGTTAAGACGCTTAGCTGGTACAAAAACAGTTAGAGAGTGGGGAAACTGAATCATTAGACTTGCAAACCAGACTCTTGATGGCAAAATTAAAAAAAAAAAAATCAGAATTGTCCAGAAGTTTAAAAAAAAAAAAAAAAAAAGAGAATTTCATTACATTTTTTTATATAATTCTTCCAACACATACAACTTGTCTAGCCTTGGAAAAATTAAAAATAAACTCATTAGCCTCCTCCCCCCAGATATCTAAATAACTTATCTACAAGAATTAAAATACAATCTAAAGCAAATAACATTGGTAGTAGTATATGTCATGAAAAAGGGGAAAAAAGTATCAGATATAGGAGACATCTTTTAAGCATTTCGGTTCCATTATATGGAGCACTTTAAAAAAGATTTAGATACCAACCAAATAAACTTGCATACAAACCTTATCAATATAAAAAAAATTCCCGAACACTTAAAACTAGACCTACAAAAACCTATATCCTACAAAGAAATTGCTGACAAGATGAAAGTAAATCTAACAAAACTCCAGGGATAGATGGTATAATTACGGAAATTTACAAACTCTTCCCTTCAACAGTAATATTCCTTTTTCATAAAACTTTGCTAGAAGTCCAGTTAGAAGCAACAATACCACCCTCATGGAAATATTCTTTCATAACACCAATTCTAAAATATGATAAACCACCAGACCTTTGCACCTCATATAGACCTATATCATTACTGAATAATTACAAAATATTCATGTCAATCCTAGCTAACGGAATGAAAATCCCACTTTCAAAGACCATTAATAATGATCAAACTGGATTTTTATATAACAGGCACACACACATGATAATATTAAAAGGATACTTACTCTTCTAGATTATGTGACTAAAGAAGATAGAGAAACACTTGTAATTGGATTAGACATAGAAAAAGCTTTTGATTCCCTCAACTGGGAATATCTATTTAAAACTTTAGCATTATTTGAATTTCCTCCTCCCTTCAAGATCTTATTACCAAAAAACATATATATTAATAACTTACTCTACATTAAATTAGGTCCTTTCACCTCAGAATCTATCCATATAATGAAAGGTACTAAACAAGGATTCCCCCTTTCTCCTATTTTATTTGCTTTGGCTGTAGAAATACTTGCAGAAATAATACGCAATAATCCAAGAATAAAAGGAAAAGAAGTCTATGACCAGTTTGTTTGTGTTATCAGTACATATCTAAAATAATACTTTTTGCTGATGATCTTTTATTAACCCTATCAAACTACAGAGAGTCATTAGGAGAGCTAGAAGAAATAATGGAGAAGTTTTATAAGATTTCAGATCTACATTTTAGTAGTTAAAAGAATAAAGAACTACAAGTTACAGATAAATCCATCATAGGTAAGCAAGAACTTGCGCTAAATTATTTAGGAATAGTGTTTTGCAAAAATATAAACAAAACAATATTAAATTATAAAAACATTATTGAAACAATAAAAATATAGAAAAGTGGAACAAAATTATATTAACTTTTGAAGACAGATGGCAATTAATAAAAATTGTCTTATTGCCAAAAATACTATATGTAGCATTAGCAATACAGTTAATACCTGAAAGATGCATTCTTAAAGAAATAAACTCATGTTTAATAAAAGTTTTATGGTATCCCAAAAAGAATAGAGTAGCTCTAACTCATCACATTAGACCCTGGAAACAAGGAGGATTGAACTTCCCAGAAATAGTAACATATATAAAATAATCTGTGCTTAAAACTACAATAGACTGGATAAACCCAAATATTTTGCCAGCTGGAAAGAATTAACTGCTATATTAACAAATTAATTTAATCTGTTAAAAAAAATGTAATAGTAGACAAATCAAACCAACCCTGGTACATACTATGCATAAGTATATAATATAACAAAACATTCTAAATCAACACTGATTTAATAATTACATCAATTCCTTTAGGAAACTTAGTGCAAACATAGATATAAAACTATGGTTTGACCTTTTAACCCCATTTACCATCACATAGAACTTTCCTCAAATTATATAGGGAAACAATAACCTCCTGGGAACGAAGTGGATTCTTATGCTGGTTCCAATGTGTAAATAAAGTAATTAAATGTTTTAGATATGCATATGATAAAAACTGCTTACAGTATTCCAACACGGGACTGGTTAACCTTGCAAAACATTCTAATGTGCACTCAAGATTTATGTAGATTAATAATTCCTCATTTAAAGATATTCCAGATCTTTTTCTTTATGAATTTATATAGAATAGTTGTGAAAAGAAAAATTCCATTTCAAATGTATATAGAGTTAACCTATAAAACAATTCCCAAACCATCATACTGGCAGTTCTTAACAAAAGGTCACTCATTGCAGTTAACGTCACTCATTGCAGTTAACAGAAGAAATTAAAACAATCAGTTAATTACACTTCACACAGTACTGGAAATATTTAACTAAATACTTAGAGCATTTTTAGTACCATATAGAAGTAAAAAGATCAGTACTACTGCAAGGTGTGAAAAAAATAAGGCAGACTGGATTCATATTTTTATGAATGTAATAAAATTAAATCCTATTGGAATGGAATCTATCATTTTTTACAAGATTTATTTAATGAATCCTTTACCTTAACTAAAGTACTGATTATACTAAATGTAAATGAAGGTCCCTACCTGAATAAGACAAATATGTATTTGTTATGGACAATACTTGCTATATCTAGGAAATGCGTAACCAGAAGGTAGAATTCATACACCCCCAACCTTGGAAGAATTCTACACTTTACTGAAGACAACTGAATCGATGGAATTAAAAATCAAAGAACTACGCATCTATCCCAGGCCATTGGTAAATAATCCTTGGAAGAAAGTTGTATATGTGTTGGACACTCTGCAATAATTAATATATCTCTGATAACTGATCTGTTAATTATATATTTAATATACAGTGTATATAACTGAAAGGCTATTGTAAATATTGTATATAGTTTAAAATGATATTTAAAAATATTATGCAAATGTTATTTTAATTGAAAATAAAAATATTTGAGGAAAAAAAATTTTGGTGGTCATATGTAGTACTTTACTTTTTTTTTTTTTTTTTTTATCTAAATGGACTCCTGTATTTATGTGAATAGGTTTTTTTGGCTAGGCCTGTGGTTTAAGTGGTTGCCTGGTAACTATGGGCTCATGTTCGTGGAGGCTCATATACTTCAGTATGAGTGTCTCTGTGTAGTCCTTCATCTCGCATCATTAAGATGGGATCTTTGATAGAATGCAGCATGTTTGCACTCCACCCCCTGAAGGATGAGCAGACATTGCCTTATTTATTCACTCTTTCATCTTAATTGGCTCATTTAGTACTTGTGTCACAAATAATTGCAGTATTGTGAACTTGCTCAGTCAGGGCTCCATTCTGCTGTGCCACACGTGTGTGTATATATATATATATATATATCTACAGTTTAATTGAAACTGGATAGTTTAGTAATAATTCACTCCTTTCACCTTACCCAGCTGTCTGTCAGAACTACACTATAGGTTCTATTCCACTTCTGGATGCAAAAGTACTTCTTTCTCTCTCTCTCTCTCTCTATATATATATATATATATATATATATATATATATCAGGCAGTTGGCAATCCAGTTTCAATTAAATTGTACATAGAATAGTGTACGTGTACTGGAAATAGCCCCTGTGTGTACGGAGTTGTCAAAAGCAAACCTTCAGTTGATAACCTAAATTCCACTATAATACTCCTCCATCTGATCCCTTTGCTAAAGCTGTTGACTATGCCTCTGACTTCTACTTAAAACAGTTAAACTGATAAGTTAGTCCCCATCTACAAGACATGTAACGAGAACTTTAAAAACAAACTCCTGTGGTGGAATAAACATGTAAATACATTTGTATAACTAGAGAGAAATTGCTTACTGTTTATAACTGGTCCTTTTCTGCCTACCTTAAGAACTCACTTAAGGAAAGCATTAGGAGTCTCACAGCTGAGCATGACTGTAGAGTAGTCGCTAAAATGAGAATTACTACAAATCGTTCTTTGACTGCGACAGGAAGTTGTGAACTACCACACAAGAATGTTTGCAGCTGGTCCACAATAATACTGAACAGTGACCCAAAGGAAATTGCTAATATTGTAACTGATAAATTTAGCTCAAATTTTACTCCACCTCAGTTGCAGATAGTACGCAGATTTCACAATCCAATCCACGCCTTTTTAATTACTGTGGAACAAGTTCTGTCCGCTCTCACTAAAAATACCTTCTACGTGGGCCCTGGTAGTATATCACTCTGCTTGTTTCAGTGCCACGTACATCTTGTCTGAAACTAACTTTAACGTAAGGTTCACCGATAGTTATGAAGCTTGGAAAACCACCATTGTAATGCCATCACTCGAGTGGCCCAACCATGGATCCTGTTAGACCCTTTAGTCTTACTAACCTCATATGTAAAGCTATGTAGCCTATTATTTCAGACCTCCTTAATCAGGGCATGGAAAATCTGTTGGCCCTGGAACCTCTTCAGTTCATCTTTGCTAAATAAAGGTCTTGCCTCATTAACCTAATTAATGTCTTTGAAAAAATAACCAGTGTAGTGGATAGCGATTGTGCAATCCATGCAGTAAACTTATCCGGACATGGCCTAGGCCTTTTATGCTTTTCTCTGTGTAGGCATTATGGACAGACTTGAAATATTAATGTAAATTATTATGCATGCAGTGGATAGCTAGCTGGTTATCTGACAGAATGCATGTTAGAGTTGCCGGTTCGTAGGTACCACTTCTGAAAGCAAAACATTATCAGCAGTGTACCACAGGATTTAGTGTTAGGCCATCTTCTGTTTGGCATTTATTTCTCAAACCTTGAAGCCAGCTCTCCTGGCTTGTGAGCATTAAAGTTTACAGACTACTGTAAATTGGGTTTTATTGTTCAGTCTTGCATTGGCTTGCAATTGCATCAGGATTGGTTAGACCATGTTAACAATTTTTGCAAGGACAGTGGTCTCAAGTGTGAAAAAAATGTAGCATAGTTCATTTTGGCAAATAACATTTTGACATACCCTACAGGTGACGCACACTACTCGAGTTATACTCCAGTTATACAATATTGTAAAGGATCTGGCTGCTATAGTTGTTTGACCATCATGTCTCAGAGCAGTTTGGAAGGCCTTCTGTTTTGGTTCATGTAATTTCCAAAGACACTTTCCCTAGATCCAAAGAGGTCTTGATTCTGAACTTCTTTCTCATCAGACCCATTACTGAATATAATGTTAATGTATCAACCTGAGACCTCAGCAATTTCTAGAGATAAGTGGCCTCAAATATCTTTGGTATCCGGAGAGACTGGCATTACTTTATACTAATTCTCTGATAGACGTCCCCCATGGAGATCTGTGCCTAGCCTTTTGAGCTATGAAAGATCCAGCCCTCTCTGACCTCCTATTCTTTCACACACATTATACCTCAGATACTTGGTTATAATTTCCCAGTGTCTCTGTCTGGAGCAAACATCTACTGTATCCAAAGCAGAATAGCACCTTTGCACCTTCAAGGTCAACCTGGATAGTTGAATGGGCAGTATACTTCTCAGCACATAGAATTTCGGTATAGTACTGTAATTTTAGCCCTCAGGTTTACTATTGTTCCTTCTAAATTTACTGATGTTCCTCAAAATCAGGTCCAAGTTTGCAGATGATGTAAATTGTCAAAGGGATGGATCTTTCATAGCTCAAAAAGTTTTACACGGATCTGTTTGTGAGTGTAGTCCTTAAAAATTAAATACGTTTATACAAAGATTTCCTATCGCCAACTTTATAGAAAGTAGTATGTAATGACCTTCTGTTATGAAAATAAGAAGATGCTCCTATTGTTGACTAGCAGTGTGATTTTTATAATGCCCAAAAGTTGAGAGTAATAGTCTGATCCAAATTCTCCGCTGGTTACATTGCCTTGCCTCCCTTCAGACTGAAAGGAGATTTTGAATGTGGGTTTTTGCTATGTTTTTAATGAACTGCAGATTGGTTGCCTAGTATATAACATATGAACCTAATTAACAAATACCCTTAGAAATCAGGGTCTTCTAAGTCACAAATTACATGTGTAAGGTTGCATTTTTTCGTAAAGATTTGTTAACTTGTGGAGTATATATTTAACTATAAACTGGATGAAAACATTGGACCCAAAACTATGAGATGGTTTGGTGTCAGGGTTGCCAGACGTCCCTATTTGGGCGGGACTGTCCCGAGATCAGCAGCCTGATCCAGAGTCCCGCCCTGCCAGTTTAAATCCCAGGCAGCCTCCGCTTTGTTTTTTTTTTTTTGATTGGCCCGTATGCTGGCATATGGGCCAATCAAAAATCGCTAAACACGGAGCTTCTTGTGTTTAATGCGGAAGTTCCGCAATAAACGAAGCTCTGTGTTTAGCGATTTTTGATTGGCCTGTATGCCGGCATACGGGCCAATCAAAACAGAGCTACTTCTGATTAATGCGGAACATCGCAGTTCCGCATTAAACAGAAGTAGCTCCGTGTTTAGTGATTTTTGATTGGCCCGTATACTGGTATATGGGCCAATCAAAAACATCACAAAACAGAGCTACTTCTGTGTAATGTGGTACTGCGATGTTTCGCATTAAACAGAAGTAGGCCTGTGTTTATTTTTGATTGGCCCGGGCCAATCGGATAAAAAATAAACACAGAACTACTTCTGTTTAATGCAGAACTTTTTTTTTTTTTTTTAGTCCCTACCTGGCCAGTTGGAAATCTGGCAACCCTGTTTGGTGTATATGGTTCCTAGGTGGCATAGTCTTTGAATTAGCACAAACTAAACCTATTTTCAGTACATAAAAGTAATTTAAATTCTTACAGTATTCATTCTGCACTATAGTTCAATACTAACTGTATTCGTTTTGCACTGTATTTTAACAATGCACTACTCATTTTGTAAAGGTCAGCTATCCGTGCAATAAAAACTGAAGTACACCTCAGCAGATTTAGGTACCTCTGCAGGGGTGCACATCAACCCTTTTTAAACCTGTTTGGAACTCCATTAAAAATGTGCACTGCTATTTGTATATTAAAAAAAACTTTTTAACACTGTGGTGGCAGCGTCTTCTCCTTATGGAGAACCATGCGTGCACCACACGCGCGTGCCACCATGGAAGTGAACACATTCAACAGTTGCACTCAGAATTTAAATCAAGTTGTCCTGTAAGAGAAAAGGTGTGTGTGTGTGTGTGTGTGTGTGTGTGTGTGTGTGTGTGTGTGTGTGTGTGTGTGTGTGTGTGTGTGTACTTTAGAAAGAAAGTGAATGTGTATGTATGTGATTTGAACTAGCCGTTCTGTTCCTATGAGAGATTGTGTGTCTAAGTAATTTAAACTAGTGAGAAAAACTGTGTGGTGTGCAATATAAACTAGCCATTCTGTCTGTATGACAGGTAGTGTGTGTTGCTGTGTGAGAGAATAGAAAGAAGGGTGTGTGGGTGGGTATATCAATGGCATTCTGTGCACTACAAATGACAACCACCAAGTAGGAGAAACCACACCTAAAAAGTATTTAAAACTAAACTGTAGAAGCATAACTCAGACTCGAAAGAAGAGGAGAAAGAAAACTAATGCAAGGTCCATTTTCCTGGGGGAATCCTATCAGTTGGAGCTTGTCAATGGGTGGGGGCTGGGTCTATAACTGACATCATTTGGGGGGGTGATGTTAGGGCAACCTGTGCATGGACGACATCGAGAAAAGTATTGAAATGTTTACAAACCAGAGAAATGCTGCTAGTTGAGAATTATTTGCACTGTTGAAAGTACAGGTCTGTGCAAATGATTTTTTTGTAATAGAGCAAGGGATTTTTGAGTGTTCAGTTTGCATCTGGGTTCTCCTCTATAAAACACAAAAAGCACAAAATGCAAGTAAGGAGGTGGAGTGTAACACGGTGAGGTGTCGACTTTTTTTGTTCAGTTGCAAGAGATTTCCTGAGAAACATTTGGTGGATTCTGTTAAAAGTATGGTACTTCTACAGACAATGTAGAGATTTGCTGCCTCACAACTACACAACAGCGTGGTTCTTATTTAGGATTCATGTTTTTGGTTCTTTTGAAATGGAGCTTGTGTGCCCTCCTGCATGACAAGTTCTGTGTTGAACTGATTTCATATGAATTACCTTTTGTATAGATGTGAGAACTGCAGCTAAGAAAGATGGGGAAGTGCTAGATATACATAGTTCTGTCACAGGGGTGTGAAACAGTAGCGGATTTACCAACCCATTAGCCACCACCTCACTCCTCTCTTCAGAAATATGGCTTTTGGCATTACATTTTAGTTTTCAACTTCCCCTGTGCTTTACCTTTTTTTTTTTTTTTTTTTTTTTTTAAGCTATGCTTGGCATCTCCTGAAATTCAACTGGACTGTGAGGCTCGGATTCCTGTCATTTGAACATCACAGTCCAATCACTTTCAGGAGTCTCAAGATGAGCAATAATACAAAAAGGATTTGCTTTTGCAGCTTTCTACGTTTGCTAAGACTGCAAGTTTTCTGAGCTGGGATGTGCTCAATACAACTTTTTTTTCATAGAAAAAAGAAGGCAGGTTTAGCGCAAGATATATTTTAGCTGTCCATTATTTCGCAGACTGTGCATGTAATTTTGCTTCACATTTTTTTTCTCCCCCTCATAATTTGCAGTTTTCTGGCAGTGTAGTAAGAATGCAGTCACTAATAGGTTCACATTTCATAATCATCCAGAAGAATGTATGCAAGGTAGAAACTATTGGTGTAGTATCTTGTGTTCTGCATGAATTGACTATGCATGCCTCTCGACTATCTAGTGTTCCGAGAAAAAGTAACTTTTTTTCTTTAAATAGCAGGGGTTCATGAAGCTATGAACGGCTCTTTCTAAATCAGTTTTTCTTTTTTTTTTTCTTACTGACAACTGTGTCATCCATTCATGCCACATCACAGAATCTGGAAATGAAACCACTAGAGCTGTGACAGTGACTGCTTCCGAGCCGAGTAGCCAAAAGCTGAGCAAGTATAGAATTACTTGCATTTTATAACGTTTGTGAATCACAGACAAGACCACAACCTTTAGATCCTAGCCTATGCTTGCAAAAAAAGGAGAAAGAGGAATTAAAAGCTTTCACTGACGTACTGTTCATGCCTCTCAATTGTCCAGATGTGACACATTTTTTGTTCTGTTCCTCATAAAAAATGTGTTTTTCTGTTAAATTACAGAAGATTGGATTCTTTAAATAATGACACTGAGTTTCGGACATCTTATCCTTCAGAAAATGCATGCTAATGTAAGTCCTGTTATTCTAGCAACTTCCTAACTTTGTAAGAGCAATATTTAAAATATATCTTTATTTTTGGCCTTTGTTCCCACATTATTTCACGCTTTGTCTAAATTTCTTAAGCTAAGAGGTTGAGAGGTATGACTAGATTCCTTATTTTCCAGTTAAAATTTAACTATGCTTTATTAATCACACTCTTAAAACTCTTAAGTGAAATAAAAGTATAAATGAGATATTAGTATTCCGTGTAAATATAGCTCAAAAATAACACTGTTTGGGTGGGGGGTGAGGATATAAAACTGACAATTTGGTATTTACTGGCCTAACTTTAGCATCAAGCATTAAAGTGAGTATTCATGTATTTTGTTTGCTACGGTCATATCACTTGTTTAATTTAATGAATATTTGCAAGTGTCCTGAAATAAGGTTCCTTTGCATTGGATAGGACAATACAAAGAGCACATTAAGGAGTATAAATGTAGTTTTAATGTACTATTATTTGTTGTACCCAATGGTGTAGGGATTTTGTCTTCACAGCAGTGACTGATGGTAGTCCTGTCATTACACTTCTGATTTAAGTGTTATTTTATACAGTTGTAGGAACTGTTTCTAAAAATGCTGTTGGCTGTGCACTCTGTTACATGAGGATTTGAGGACTGCTGTCCCTTTAGAGTTGTGCTGATGATGTTCACCATTCATCCAGCAAGCCTCTTTGTTCTGCCAAGTTCTTACTGATGTGAACTGCTCTGCAGCTGAAATCCAGCTACAATCCCTAGTTTTCATGTAATGAATTTGGTTGCTGTAAGGGTGCAAGGTAGCATGCACCTTGCTATCTAGCCTTCATTTTTATTTAGTTCAACATTAGTTGCTTCTGAGACTGACCTGCTTATGCTGCTGGTCTTTGTCCATACTGCTTGCTTCAGGCGGCTGTGGACTACTACAGTGAGAGTGCTTTGGTCATTTGTTTTTGAAAGTCTTCTACACTATCATATGGATAATTAACTTTTATGAAATTAGCTGTGCCTTTAATTGCAATTTTGCAGGAGTACTGGAATTACTACACCTTAATCTTACCTTTGAGCTTATGTAGGCTTTTTTTCATGGACTCTACTTGAAGTTCTAGTGAGTAGAAAACATTCTGATGGTTTTGCAATGTTTGCCAGCACATGTGCTGGCTTAAATGGTGGCAAATTATATGCTAATTGTTACTTCCATGATTCTGATATTGCCCCTTTGTAGCCCAAACTAAGATGCATGTTTGTGCTGGAGATTTACTAGGGAAGCATATTAATATCGAACAAGCATGTAAAGGGGTATTTCACCAATGGCTAAACAGGCAAGGTGATGACCACCTCTTGCATCTTTCTTACTGCTGGCTAGTATTTTTCAAAGCAAAGGTGACCACGGACATTTTACCTCGGCATGAAATTTATACCTTGCACAAGCATGACATCTGGCTAAAGCTGACTTAATTTTGAACCTGAGCCAGTCATTCTGATGTGGAGAGACTTGCACGTTGTTCTGTTGATCATTTTATACGTATTGCGGTCTAAGCTTTCTAACGTTTGCCTAACTATACTTGGAGCTCATTACCTTCTTTACCTAATGCTTCTAGCTGAATTCTCTCCACATATTTAGCAGTTTGATATGTTGCATATCTCTTACAACAATTCTTGCAGATGTTATTGTTTCCATAATTTGTGACCAACTTTTTAATACAGAAAATGGGTTCATCCGCTATCCTTATCCAAAGAACCTAGAGACCCCCCTACATCTTAGTACAGTCTCTCTGGGGCTGTCACATCATGGAATGTACCCTAAACATGTCCCTTAATGGGGGGGGGGGGCTGCATCATTCCAGATAGTCATTTAGCTAAGTGGTATATTAAGCAAGTGGGATATTAAGTCCTGTGACCAGGAAGAGGAGTGAACACTTGAGGACCATCATAATGCAGCCAAAGGTTTATTCTTGGATACCTAACTTCTCCTTGCTGTTTTCCATGTTTTTTGTTAAATTGTTCTTCCCTTCCTGTTAAGTCCCATTTTCGTAACTCAGATGTCTATAAAGTACTGCAGTAGTTCTTGCCTCCTGATGTAATATGTCTATAACCAGGATCTCCAAATAATTGCATTTATTTATTTAAAAGGACTAGCATTAAACTGAGGTGTGTGTGTTCATGTGAATGAAAAAAAACCCTTCAATTCTATCAGTGGAAACACAATATTAGATAGCAAAAATAATTTATTTTTCAAAAATAAGAAGGAAAATGCATCAGAGAGAATCTAGACCCTTTGATCATCTGAAGTTGGGTGCCCTAACATCCTTGGCTGTTGTGGGATTTTGACCCAAGCTCAACAAGGGAGATCCAATCTGTAGCCAGTCCTGTTCAGATATGTGCACAGAAGGTTGCCATAGATTGTGAGGGCTAGAGACCTTGTGGTCATATTTCTTTAACTCCCCCAAATTCAAACCTCAGAGGCTTGCAAAGATGGTTGCAGTAACTTGCTTGGAGTCCATGTGCTCTCTAGGAAGATGTACTCGAATACATTATTGTGATCATTATTTTTTCCACTTTCCTCAGTTTGATATCAGACATGTCCACAAGTATGATGAGAACATATGTCTAGAAGTGGCTATGTTTTGGGGATAGGGGTAAGGTGGCATGATTTGTGTTTTGTGTACATGCACACATATATCAAACTGAAATATATTATTCTGGCATTTTGTTTATTCACCTATATCTCAGTCTGACAGTGGGTTATCAAGAAGGTGGCTGCCTTTTGTGGGTAGGGGTGAATAGGCAAGTTGTGTTAATAATATGGACAACAACTTGAAATACAATTGTGGCCATTTATTCTTTCACTTTCCTCCCAATGTTGTACCAGAGGGGTGCCAATGACTATTTTAAGGGGGTTCATAGATTCATAGGTTCATAGATTAGTACTAGGCTAACTACCCTTGTGGGTCATTTTTTTAAGCCTAGCCAATTTCCCCATGTGAGAATCAAATGCTGCACCTTGTGTCTGTAAGGTAAACACCTTAACCATTATGCCATCCTCGCAGGCAGGTTCTATTTCAAAATGTGATTTACAAATCCTTTTAATTGTTTGCCTTATTTTACTGGGAACTATTGTTTTTGTTAGCTTTAAAGCTTAAGCCCTGGATATTACTTATTTCTTTCTTGAAACAACACAAGACTGAATTTATTTCCTCAAGATTTTTTCAGATCCTTGTTGAATAAATATGTTGGGGGGGGCTCTAAAATGCATCTCCAAGTATTTAGAACAGTATGGCTTAATTCAGTTATTTCAGTGCATCCTTTCAAATGTGACAGTATATTGAAAAGTTCCAAGTGGTGTTGGGAGGCAAGATGAGCAAGAATCACCCTCTTGAGCTAAACATATAAATCCCCCTTAATGCCATTAATGTCTGATGTTTGCATGCTTTCTGTAGGTACTGTTCACAACTTTATATGTGCACTTCTAAAGGTGCAGAATATGAAAAGAAAATGCGGGGTAAGTGTACCCAGAAGTGGTACTTTTTAGTACTAAATGTCTGCTGACACTTCATGTTTGGTCACCACTAGCTCCCCATCCATATCTATTCTGGATCTGCCTCTGCTGTATTTTTAACATACCTCTCAACTAATTTAGATTTTTGCCTCACATTTTTGGCCAGTTCCTTATAAAATTTGTGGTTTACTGGCAATTCACAGTGGACTGAAGTCACTAAATGACGTAAGAGTTTCAGACTTCATAGCTTTCAGAAAATGCATTCCAAAGCATCCTGTTCTCTCAACTTTCAAAGTTTATAAGAACAATAATTAAAAACTATCCCTATTTTGGGCCTTTGTCTCCCCCATTATTTTAGCCTTTGTCCAGATTTCCTATGCTAAGAGGTTGAGAGGTAGAGCTGTGGTATGTAATGCCCAAGTTTTTGGGTGGGGGGGGGCATTTTAGTCAATTAACTTGATCAGGCTTGACACTGTAACTTAGTTACAGGAAACGGTACATTTTCAGGGATTGAGTTTCAGTGCATTTTCATGGAATTGTGAATTTCAAGGAAAGAGAAGTTTACTGTTGCTCATGCTAAGTCTGTTTTCAGTGTGCATCTAACTGTTTTGTTTAGCAAATGGCAGTCACTGTTTGTGCTGTAGAATTTGAAAGCACTGTTAGTAGCATAATTGCCTTTGGTGCAGAAGGCTATGGATTCTACTTCCACACCATGTCGACGGAGTGCTGGTATTGCAGTGCTTTTTCGATTGCTGATTATTCTGTGCATTTTAAGGGAGGGATAGGGGTTCTGTACTAGAGTGTGCCCGTCTTTTGTACGAGATAACCTAGTAACTATGAAGTTTATTGGTTTGTCAGTCATTCCCTACTGCAATATTACCAACTTACCATTTTTTTAATGTTACATTAATTCAAGGACAGCAGGCAGCCAACTCGGAATTTGTAGATGAAATTTTGCAATGTGAAATTGTTTGCCAGTAGCAACCTCTTCATTAGTTAGATCTCTTTAATGTGGAATTATTCCGATAACTTTTACTTCTGCAGAGATTGTGCTTATTGACTGTTATTGGTGGATTGTAATGATAGATGTCTGAGTGAGTGGCCTTTTATGGTTGAAATTTTCTGAAATGAGTGGATGTTTGTTGCAGTCATCACATTTGGGTTATCTGCCTGCAGGTAGCCCTCAGCCGGCCTGAATACCAGGGTCTTCGGATTTCTGCGTTGGATGCGGTCTCCTCTTCCATGACGTCAGGTTGACAGGGGTGTAAATCATGCAGCCAACGCCATTACGTCAGTCTTTCTTGCCGTGCGGAGCCCAAAGCAGAAGCAGTTTGCAAGTGCCTGTCGGCCGACTCCTGAAATTTTCATTTTTGAGTTTCACACCCGAAGTCTTCAAAAAAGGGGTATCCTTTTTCTTGCTCCAACCAATGTCAGTAAAAGTTAAAAATTGTCTTACCTGTGGAAAGCAAATACCTCAGAGATTTTCATTCATACTGCATTCCTTGTTTAGGCCCAGACCATGATGTCCCTCGCTGTCTTTTGTGCCTTGTTCAATGCCCGAACTATTCATCGTCGGGCTATTTTTGCAAATTACTTTTGTATTCTATCTCAGTACTCCGAAATGGCTTTGTTAAGCCATCTGACTACCAATCTTAGGAAAAAACGTAAGGATAAAGACGGAGACAGATCTCCGGTCCAAAACTCCCCCCCAAAAGGAGAGATCTATACCAGAGGATTGTAGCCCCCCAAACATCTCAAATGCTCAGGTGAGAACTGCTCTCTCTAAGGCGAAAAACACAGCATCCATGGGACCAGATGGTGTCCCCGGTTGTGTGCTCCACGAACTCAATGAGGAACTAAACCCGCAGTTAGGGCAGCTGTTTAATCTTAGCCTCACCTCAGGATACGTACCCAAGGAGTGGCGTATGTTCCTGTGGTCCCACTTCACAAAGGCGGTGCCTCCACTGACCCTGGAAATTACCGTCCCATCAGCTTGACAAGCCTGGTCTGCAAAGCTATGGAGAGGATCATAATGGAACTCATAAATAAAGACATAGGGGACTTGCAGACATTGGATCCAACCCAGTTTGGCTTTGTCAAAGGCAGATCATGCCTTTTAAACTTGGTTGACTTTTTCGAAACAGTCACCAAGGCCATTGATGAGGGCAAGGCAGTCCACACAGCCTACCTTGACCTGGCAAAGGCTTTTGACACAATACCCCACTGTATCATTGAAAAACTCACCAGCTTAAATGTAAACCCATACGTCACAAGATGGGTTGCAAACTGGCTAAGTGACAGAACCCACAGGGTCAGAGTTGCTGGCGCCATGTCAGACTCAAAGCCTGTCACAAGTGGTGTCCCACAGGGCTCAGTCTTGGGCCCACTCTTGTTCGGCATCTACTTTTCAGAAGTACAAGCAAACACAGGAGGATTATGGCTGACCAAGTTTGCAGATGACTGCAAACTGGGCGCCATAGTAGAGAACACATCTGACACGGATATCCTTCAGAAGGGTCTTATAGAAATGGATAACTGGTGCCATGGCCTAAAGTTAAATGCCAAAAAATGCATAGTCATACCCTTCGGGGAAAAACAAGGTTACCCCTAGCTACCATATAGGTGGCAATCCACTAAGCACAGAAGAGGTTATCAGGGATCTGGGGACCCAGGTTGACAGTAACCCTTGACACGCCAAAGTAGTTAGGAAGACCTTCTACATTGCCCACCTGATCATGAAGGGATTCACATCTAGATCAAGGGAGGTCATCGTTCCCCTGTACTCATCACTCATCAGACCAATGATTGATTACAATGCCCCATTCGGAATGTATCTGACCCGACACCTGCAGCAATTGGAAAGGCCCCAAAAGTTCCTCACCAAAAGGATAAAGGGTCTCAAAAATATGTCTTATGCTGCCCGACTGAAGGAACTCTAGCTCTATTCAGCCGCTTACCGTCTGCTCAGAGGTGACAGGCTGTGCCTGACATACAAGGCCATGTCCAATCCGGAATTGATGAACATGCTTCACCTCAAAAAATCTAAATCCATCAGAGCTACAAGGGCAAGAGACTTAAACCTTAACACGGTTATTAATAGGACGTGCTGGAGGGACAGATTCATCACCCAGAGACTCCCTATGCTGTGGAACAAAATCCCGTACATGTGAGGCAGAGCATGGCTTTGTTCAAGAGAAATCTTGACCAATGGATGGGAGATTATACCCCAGGGATTACCTCAGTGTCACTGCTTGACAGAGGCACAGCAAAATAATGGGCATAGTATCCTTCAAACTAAAGGGGTGGTGAAAGCCACAAAACTCTGGGCTAGGCTTATAAATGCCCTTGGGCAGATAGCCTAGTATGAACCTATGAACTACTGACAACACTTCCATTAAGCTAGTCGCCAGTCCATCAGTATTCAGTGAAGCGCTTTTGCAGCCCCTGATACCCGCTACTTCTGATTCACAGACCTCTACTGAGATCCATTCGGAATCCGGTATGCCGCGAGATGCTTCGACTATGGAACCTGTGGATGTCTCTACCTTGGGATGGGTCCGGAGCCGCTGTGCAGGCACCGGCTTCTGAGGGTGTATTCAGGCCTACAGACATTAATATTAAACCAACGCCTTTGTTTTCATCCTGAAGTTCCGAATCTCTCAGGCCTAAAACTCACACAACGCCTAGAAAACCAACGACAAAACCACATGCTCAGGCCCATAGGCCTCAAAAACAAATGCTTAGAATGGCTGAAGACCTTATTACCTTACTTAGGGGAAGCCAGCCTTCCCCCTCTGAGACCTAGAACCAAATTTCTTTCTGGTTCTTCTGATCAGGAATCTGATATTTCTGCTCCTCCTGATTACCAGGATTTGCCCTTATCTACTTATGAGGATTCTGATTCAGAGGATTCCATTCCCTCTGCCTCCCCTCTTTCAGTGAAACCTTGCATACTCTTGGGGAGCATTTCCGCTGGGAAAGCCAGGGCTACTGAGTCCAAAAATGAGACTTCGGGAGTTTCTACTCCTGCCTCAGCACAGGCCTTTAGCTATCCCCCCTGTTCTGGACATTGTAGATTATGCTTTCTAGGAATCTAACCTTACCCCAGACACTTTACCCCCAGCTCCCAGAAAACCTGACTAGTACTACAGAGTACCTGACTCTCAAATTCCTCTTCAAGAATCCTTCTGTGGATCCAGAGACCATTTCCCAAGGACCTAAAGGCATTAAGGCCACTGCTGCCAAAAATCCTACCCCTTCTGATAGAAATTCTAGAGCCTTCGACAGATGGGTTAAGAAGGTATACACTTCTACTTTGGCCATTAGGGATTTAAATTGCCAGTTTCATATGTTAAAGTAGCAGCAGCATGTTATGGGACTGCTTAAACAAAAAATGATTCCTGATTGTGCTGAACACAAAGAATTACAGGATTTAATGCATTCGACAGAACAAGTTGGTAAACATACTTTGCAAAGTGGTTTTGACTCTTTAGAAGCATCTCGCAGGGCTGCTGTTACTGGGTCTGTACTTAGAAGGCACGCTTGGATTAAGGAACAAAACTTGCCAGATCATGTTAAAGCTAAATTACTGGATGCTCCCTTAAACCAAGACCGCCTTTTTGGCAACAAAGCAGAAGCCCTCAAAAGGATGGAGGAAAAAACTAAATCTATGCAAACTGTTAGTTCCTACAAGTATAGCCTTCCAGATTCAGTAGGCATTGGCCTTCAAAGAATTGGTCCTTTCCAGTCCCTTCCAGGCCTTCTCAGTCCAAACTCAGAAACAGCAGACCACCTAGGCTGCAGTCTCAGGCTATGCACAGACCTAAGCAGTGGGAGGCTCCCACTTCCAAAGCAGGGAATAGTAAGCCACCCCCTATGGTAAAATGGCACAATGACTTAAATTAACCCTAACCCTTCCAAGCCCTGCTCAACTGCCTGCTCCCTTAAGAGGAAAGCTCGCCCTGCATGCAAAAAAATGGGAACTCATTACCCAGAACAAATGGGTTTTGAACATAGTTTCCCAAGGATACAGATTACACTTCCACACACTACCAACCCCAAATGGTTGGCCAGACCTACCCCCAAATTAATGGGCGGAGGCCAAACAGCAGGTTCTCTCTTCTCAGTATCAGGGCTATTCAACCTGTCCCAGCAGAACAAAGGGGACAAGGTTTTTATTCAAGACTTTTTCTGGTACCCAGAAAAGACAACACCTGGCATCCTATCCTGGACCTCTCTATTCTCAGCACCTTTCTGGTAGTTCCAAAATTCAAAACTCAACAGCTTCTTCCTATGCTAGCCAAGGATGCCTGGCTGGCAACCTTAGACTTAAAGGAAGCTTACCTGCACATCCCAATAAGGGAATCTTGCAGGAAATACCTACGCTTCAGAGTAGGCTCCATGCACTGTCAGTTCTCTGCACTTCCCTTTGGCGTATCTACTGCGCCCAGGGTATTCATAAAGTGTCTAGCTCCAGCCATTGCTTTTTGCAGGCAGAAAACTATTCAAATTTACCCATTCTTGGACAATTGTCTGATTCTGGCAAAAAGCCAGGACTTGCTATTACAACACCTGGCATTCGTAAAGAAACTTCTAACCTCACTGGGGTACACCATAAATGAAAAGAAATCCCTGCCAACAGATTGCATTCCTGGGAGCAAGCTTGAACACAACTTCCCACATGGCATTCCTAACTCCAGAGAAACAAGTTTGTTTGACAACCTACTTGAAACTACTGGCCACAAAACCCCAGCTATCTGCAAGGAAAATACTGCAAGCCCTGGGGTACATGGCCTCTTGCATTCTACTAATTCCATATACAAGACTGCATATGACGAACTCCAATGGTATCTAAAAAAATCTATGGTGTCAGCATTCTCAGGACCTGGAATCAATGATTTCTGTCATTCTTTGTATGAAGAACGTTCATTTGGTGGGCAGAGGCCTACTACCTCAACAAGGGGCTCCCTTTCACTCTACCCCCCGCTGCCCAAACCCTAACAGATGCATCAGACTATAGATGGGTGGACTCACATGGCAGGGCAGTGCATTCAGGGCAAATGGAACCCAAGACAGATGCACCTGCATATCAAATCAAAAAGAAATGTTAGCTGTACAGAATGCTCTGACAGTCTTCAAAGACTGTATTCTTCCAGGACAACTATTGGTAAAGACAGACACCACAATTACGTGGTACATAAACCTCTTGAACAAATGGGGGGTTCTCCAGAGGTAGACCTGTTTGCCTCCCCTCAGAACTACCAATTGGACAAATTCTGCACAAACTCTCCACAGTCAAGCTTGGAAAGTGGATGCCCTGTCCTTTACCTGGGAAAGCCTGTCTGTTTATGCCTTTCCCCCCCTCTTCCTCTCCTCTCGAAGGTTCTACTAAAGATCAAACAGGACAAGCCAAGGACAATACTGATTGTACCAGACTGGCCATGCCAGCACTGGTACCCCCTCTTGTGCAGTATGATACTGCTGCAACCATGGCACCTGCCTCAGACCCCTTCCCTGCTGTCCCAGCAGCGGGCCAGATTCTGCACCCTCAGCTTCAAACCCTGAGCCTTACAGCCTGGCTAATTCCTTGAGCTGTCCTCTAGCATCCCTCAGTAAGCAGATACTGGATGTCATTCTGGAGGCAAGAAGGCCTAGTACTAGAAAATCCTATGCTGAAAAGTGGAAAAAGATACTGTTCCTGGTGCCAGGCTCAGGGGGATGGGCACAACTGTGCCCAGCTTACCTCACATTTTACAGTACTTAACAGAAATGCTCCACAAAGGCCTATCCTTCTAGTCAATTAAAATTCATGCCTCTACCATTTCAGCACATTATAATACTGAGCCACCCCTCTTCTCTCACCCCCTGCAAAAACAATTCCTTAGAGGGGCCAGAAATGTAAGACCCCCCCCCCAGAAGAGCTCCTACTCCAGCCCGAGACCTTAACTATGTGTTGGAAAAGCTCACTGTTCCCCCCTTTGAGCCAGCTGCAACAGCAGAGTTGAAATTCCATTCTTGGAAAACAGCCTTCCTTTAGCCATCACTTCAGCAAGAAGAGTGTCTGAATTACAGGTCCTCATGGCAGTGGAACCCTTCATTATCTTCCATGCGGACAGGGTTTCCCTCAGGACCAATCCTTCCTTTATGCCCAAGGTGGTGTCTAGTGTGGCCCTAAATCAGTCCATTCATTTGCCTACTTTTTTCCCTAATCCACAAAACAAAGGGGAATGGATGCTGCATTCTCTGGGTGTGCACAAACAACTTAAAATTTTATTTGGACAGGACTAAGCCTCTCAAAATCTGAACAGCTGCTAGTTGGCTTTGCTGCAGGGGCAGAGGGGAAGGTCATTTCAAAGCAAACCATTTCCAGATGGATAGCCCATTGCATTAATTTCTGTTACAAGCACCATGGAAAACCTACCGCACAGGGGATAAGATCAAATTTCACCAAGGCTGCATCTACCTCTATGGCCTTTCTCAGAGGAGTCCGTACCAGGGACATCCTAGAAGCTGCTACTTGGAGCTCTGTACATACCTTCACCAAGCATTACCACATGCCTATTTTTTCTAAATCCAGAGCTGGTTTTGCCACTGCAGTCTTGCAGGGCTTAATAGCTGGCCCTAAAGCTCTTTAACTTCCTCCTCCCTTCCTTAGCTTTGGGAATCTACCCAAATGTGATGACTGCAACAGTGAAGCACGAAGAACATAGTACAGTTGTGTACACTTGCCATAAATGTAGATGTTCGAGTGTATTCACTGTTGCAGTCCTGGTTACCCACCCTCCAGCCTCCTGACTTCTCTGAGCTCTAACTTTCCTTCTTGTTTGGTATATTTATTTTTTTCTGGTGTATTTGCTTTTTGATGGGGGTGTACCATAACATGATTGCTTCTCATTGTGGGGGCACCTGACATCTGGGGCAAGAAAGACTGATGTAATGGCATCGGCTGCTTGTTTTATACCCATGACGACCTGATGCCATGGAAGAGGAGACAACATCCAATGCAGAAATCTGAAGACTGCCGGCTGAGCTCTACCTGCAGGCAGATAACCCAAATGTGACGACTGCAACAGTAAATACACTTACCATAAAAGTAAATGTTAGTGTATACAACTGAACATTTTCTCATTATTGGTTCAATACGTTTTTTTTCATTGCTTACTGAAAAATGTTCAAAACTACAAATTTAACACATTCTAAAAAGTGGTGCTGTATTATACAAGGAATATAATTTAATGCAATCAGGAAGGTGAATCGAAAAACATGTATATGCATGCATTGCCCTAAAAATGTGTGAAAGGAGTCGGTGATTTAAAAATGACCCAAAGTTAAATTTAATCCTTCACTAGCCAGATGCATTTTTTTAATGTGGGTTTTATGCTGTTTCAGTGAATGTTGGCTTCAAGGGCAGAGCAGTTTATTACTCATGCTGTCTGTTTTACTGTCAGACTGTGGTGTTTGTTTAGCGAATGGCTATTAGTGTTTGTGTTATTTTATTTCAATATCTGTAATCATTGTAGAAGTAAATAAGAAAGCAGTTTACACACTGACAAGTTTTGAACAGTGTTTGTGGTAACTGGAAACAAATAGCAAAATACTGGAATGGCTGGGGAGGAGGCTGCTCTGGGGGATATGGGGTTGCCGCAGATGGGGCTGCATTGGGGGCCCCAATTTATCATCCTGCCTAGGGCTGCATTTGACCTTGATCCTGCTCTGATCCCACTTTCCCACCCCCCCCCCTTTGCAAATTCCTGGATCCGCCACTGAGCTGTTTTGTTTAAAAAAAAAAAAGTTTCACTGTTTATTTACAGTTGATACAAGTGTTTTCTTTTCATTGTCATAGTATGTATTTGTATTTTTTTCCATTGCATACTTCTGCCCTTGTATGTGGAAATTATGTGAATATTGTGAGTTTATGTAACTCTTTATAGCTGAAGCTGTTCTCTCCAGCTTTCACTGTTAGTGCGCTCTGCCAAGTTGGATATCCAGAGCAACTGTTGGAATGGATGGATGGATTGGCAAACTGATGTACAGACTGGTAGATAGATTAAATATCAGGAAAAGTGGTGAAAATATAATGAAAGTCGACACAAATCTTTAAGTACCAGTTATGCGAAGATGGCATCATACTCCTGCTCAGTGATCATTTCTGTAATGAGCACTGTTTTTATCCAACTTTTTGTGTTGGAAGTAACGGCTAGGCCACAGAGGAATCGTCCTGCCCCTATGGTGCTGCAACCCCACAGTTCTTCATTGTAAGAAGAAAAATGTAGGGACACAATTGCCTGCATAAGATGTTGGGGGCTTGACCGCTTATGTTTAATTTCTTCAAATGACATTTGATACACGTAATTAAATCATTTTTATTAACTGTCCTTGAGCTTGCAGAAATCAGAGAGAGTAAGCCAGGTTTCAATAGGCTTGGAAGATCACGATGCAAAATGACATGTTTGTCTTTAATGATGGCATTTATTTTTTCTTGTAAAACTCTTGGCTTATAGGAAATGACGGTATTTAAATGTATTGTTGCAGGTTGCATACCCTGACGCCAGTCCTATCATGTTGCTGTCTGAGGCCTCAGTAGAGGATCTGAATACCAGGTTACAGAAGAAGGTGACGATATACAATTTCCGACCATGTATTGTGGTGTCGGGCTGCAATGCTTTTGATGAGGTAATGGTTTAATGGGTTATGTTTTTTAGCAAAGCTGAGGCATGGTATGTGGCATTTGTTTTTTTAATTTCCCTAACTTGCTATGTTGAGTGTGTCCCTTTTACATTAGAACCCTAGTTTACTAACATTTCAGCTGAAGATTCACAGAGAATTCAGAATACGTTACTTGTAGGGTTTGGGTAGGGTTTGGGCAGTACAGTATATTTAAAGACAAAATGGAATTTCGCAGTCCTAATGAAAGATGTTTTGTCACATGGGTGTTTCAGCTTCCAAGATGTTTTGCTGAAGAGCTTCATCTTTGGAAGTAAAAATTTTATTTTGAGGGACACTTTTTCAGGTTAGTTTACATACAGGAATTCTTTTGTCTTCTCTCTTGTGGCTCCTCAGCCATCTTACTGAATTACTCAGTAAAGGGGGTGGGGGCTACTTTATCTTTAGACCACACCAACATTCCCCAGATCTGGGTTAAGACCTGCCTGGTTTCTGTACCAAAGTTTTTTACTGTGTACTTCTCTTTGTGGTAGCTTTTAGTAGAAAAGTGCAAACATTCACTGCCATAAAACATAGGCCTTGTAAATGCTGGTGCAGTCACTAGAAGTCAGAATTGGGCCAGCATAGATTTTAGTCGTGCTTTTGGAGCCAGAGCTTGACATCCCTTTTATTCAGGCACTGCCAATGCTTCAAATGTGCTACCAGATACAGAAGACTGGAGTCTACATCCTGGGAGAAGATAAAAGAAACTGTTCACTGAGAAGCAGAAGGAAACGGTACAGCGTACTAAGCCTAAAACATTTAGGTATAACTGGCATCTCCTTGATTAATTCTATTGTTGGATTCATTCTCTACACCAGTCAGAATTAGGCCTCTTTTTCTAGAATTTGCTGTGCTTGGGAGTGGACATGTACCTGTAAATATATAAGCTCTCATATCATGCAGTGATTAGTTTAGATTGCGGCTTATCCCAATGCCCATTGGATTCTTTTTGCCATTCTCGCAGTTCAGCTCTTAATCCTTGCTGTTGGAAATAAAAGGTCCTGCTTTCTTATACCCCTTTGGTTTGAGATTTTTATGACTGTTGAAACTCCTCTGAATCTTGCACCCTGTGGAGGAAGGAGGCTTATTGTGTATTCCAAACTGCCTTGACCTTGGAATTCCTTCTTAGGGATGCCTGGGCTCTTATTCTCCCCAGATTTAAGTCTGCAATGAGTGGCCTTCGGTTCCATAAAGAAATGGTGATCTTATCTTAGCAGTGTGGACTACTTCATTCTTATCTGCTGTTTTACAGTGATAAGCGAGATCTGGGAGAGGAGCATCCCAGCTTCCACCATAAGGGGCTGCATTCAATATTGCTTTTCACATTCTTTCCCCCAGCTGATCCTCTGGGTCATGGGCCAATATGCATGATGTCGGGGAGCAATCACTCAAGTAATCTAATCATAAGTACGGATACTTAACACCAAGGTTTATCCATAAAGATTTTCTACCAGGCCCAGCAGATTTGGATGATTTACACTGAGGAAGAGATCAGGTGAGCCTGCTCTGGTAAAACATGGCTGTGGTGTGAGAAGCCATATATTTATTCAATTCTTAGTGGATGCTTGGGTCAGAGGTACAGTATTTCATGCTTATGTACTTTGATGTGATGCTTATAGGTCTGAAGGCCTCTGTGGCATTTTTAACTTTGTTCATGCTGTCACACTTGGACCCCAGCTCCACATATGGGATGCAGTTATTGCATATTCATATGAATCCCTGCATGATCCTTTGTTTAGGACTGTTGAAAGACTTTTGGTTTCCTCCCCTTATGCTCTTGAAAAATTTTCAGTAGTGAGCCCCACAGGTGAGATCTTTGAGCAACCCATTTGCTTTTGCCCCTGTTTTAGACGGCCTGTCCATTCTGCAGTTCTAGCTCATAGATCTTTTGTTTTTTGTTCCTCTTCTCTGGATTTATCTTGGGATTTGGAGTCGAGAGACACTTTATGCTTCCCTTTCTGGAGCTAGACATGCAGGATGTTCTTGAAATCTGGAAGTCCCCTCATTCTGTTGAATCTTCCACAAAGACTGGGATGGTTTTGCACCGTCATTTCAGATATGTTCATAGTTTTCTCTAGTTGTTCCTGGGCATTATCCCATTAAGGTAGGTGGCTGTGTTCTGAGGTTTCTTAGAGTAATAATGAACAGTGGACCTCAGCAATATATTTGCATAGCCGCCACTATGGATCTCAGCAGTATATTTGCATAGCTGCCACTATGTCAGAAAAGAAGACTTTATTAATATATTTCTGTAACCCGAGCAGTAAATCATTATAGTTTAGGGTTGTTTAAAAGCATTACTCATACAGTTACACTTCAATTTTTATAAATAAATGTTCAGCTCTGAAAGGACAATGCTAGGAACAACAGAAGGTAAATGTCCACTCTGGCATAAGCAGATCAAAAAAACAAAGGGGAAAGATGGATGAAGTAGCTACTGTAGCAGTGACCATTCGACTATCTACTGTTAAGGTATGCTTACTTAACCAACTATACCATGTTCATCATATTGATCACTGTTGCAGTAGCCTTAACTATATGAGTAGATTACTCTAGCTTACTACATTAAGGGGGTGGAAGGAGAGTGGTCCAGGAGACCCTGGAGAATAGTCCTATCAAAGCCTTATCTAGACCTAGAGAAGGACTCAAGCTTGTAGTGCTATGTAAAAGTATGTACAGAGGACTAAATTGCTGCTTCTAGAATACTTGTAGAATCTGGCCCATTCCAAAAAGCCATAGAAGAGGCCAAGGTTCTGGTAGAGTGGGTTTTGACCCTGCCTGGAATAGTTTTGTTGTGAGAATAACAAAAGGTAATAGTCTGAGACAGCCATTTGGAAATGGTATGCTTTGACATGGATTATTCTTACCTTCACAAGAAATACAGTTGATCCGAATATATGAATGATTTAGTTCTGTCAAGATAGTACTGGAGTTTTTTGTGGGATTCAAGGTGTGGGGGTATCTTCCTTGTTTCTAGGTTCAGGAAAGAAAACAAACATGGATAGCTTGGCGTAAAGGAAATTCGGATGCCACTTTAGGAGTAAAAAGATTAATTCTCAGAGAAACCCTCTCAGTGGAAAATGAGAAGATTGACACACCAACATGAGAATGTATTGAAAGAGGAGGATATGTGGGCAGACATGCTGAAATGGTCTGTAAATGAACCTTGATGGAGATGTAAGAAAGGTCATTGGATAGTAACTCTTACAAATATTGTAAAAGCGGAGAACAACTAGCCCTAAATGGGTTCTGGTTATGTTGGCACCAACTAGAAAACCTTTTCCATTTATTAATGCATGATTTTCTAGTAGCAGGATTTCTTGCCTGCATAAATAACTGCTTCTATCATATGGGCAGTCAATTGAAATTTATTGTGGTCAGGGTGAATCACACCCCAGATCTTGTGTGAGTAGATCCATTCTTTGAGGAACCTTTAATTGCCCCTGGCCATTTCCCAAAAAAGGGAGTACCACGGTTTCCTTGGCCAGATGGATGTCACAGCTATGATCTTGGTTTAGTTGATTGCTCAGGAGGCGAATGGGTCTACTTGATGAACTCCCCACAGATGGATCAAATCTTGGAGGATCCCATCTCATTGATGTAGTTTCTATCTGTAAGGGTTATCCCTTGTCATGCTCAGCTTCACTGCCGCACACTTTTGCTCTGACAGAATATATAGGATACCTGTAGAGTGAGATTGTGCTGTGAAACTTTATCCCAAGCTAACATGGCTTGCCTGCAGAGGGGGATATGACCTAGTGCCCTGCTGCTTTTATTGATGTACCACATGATTGTGGTATTGTCTGTAACAACTTGAAGAGGTCCCTGGGATCAAAGACGATGCAGGGAGTTGAGTGCCTTGGTCAGGACAACCATCTGTTTTATATGTATGTGCTTGCATCTGTTCTTGGTGTCCCACACGTAATGCCCACCACTGCTGCCAATATGTGATGGGCACCAGTATGTGTCATCTCCATGCTGGGCCAGTAATCAAGGAGCCTGAATCCTCACTGCTGACACTGGAGAGGGATGTGCACTTGGAATACAAATGGATACACTTAGTATTTCCAGATGCAAATCTCTCTGAATCAATTACAATTTCCCTTAAGAGCATACAAGGAACACGCATAACCCAGGGTCAGGATGTCTCCATTATCTGTGTCCCTTCAGGTCCCGAGTAGGATTCCCCACTGGTACAGATGTAGGGTTAGGTCCTCAGCCAAGTGTTCAAGCGCCCTCTATATAAACTGTGCTTTACGTCCTTGCCCCAAGTGGCTGAAACATACACCTAGGAAAGGCTGGCACAGGTTTACTAGCTATGCCCCTTTCTAACCAGTCTATAAGGTAGCTTCACTGTCACCAGACACTCTACAATCAGCTACTCTAGAAGGCCCTTAACAAAGGGTATCCAGTTATACTGTGCAATATTAATATCTATACAAATGGTAGTAGTTCACCAAGATGGCTAGGGCTTCTGGAGTGGCTCGCACAGTGTCTACAAGTAAATACAAGTACTCTCAAAGGTTAATACTTTCTAAAAAGGACTATCCACAAAGGAAAGTTTATTTAATAGAGTAAAAGTACATGAAGTACTGAATATATATTCACACTAAACCAGAGTTCAAATTACAGGAAATATTGAAAAGAACATTGAAGGACAGACAAATGAAGAAAAACAATATCTGAACTAAGCTTCACTATATTCCTGACTGAATCCAAGAGAATTTTACAGTTCTCTAGTTTGGTTAGTTACTTGGGAAGGTGAGATGAAATATGTGAGCAGTCTTTTTTTCTAGTCAGGCCCCAAACGGAATACTCTCAATTCTGAGATTACTTCCTGTAAAATATAATATCCGAGATTACCTTGCAGAATGACCTCATCTGGTCACCTGACTCTAGATTCCCACAATATCTCCTTTTTAAGTTTGAAACAGGAATTTAGCAGACTGCTACAATAAACATTTAAATGTTTATGGCAATGCCTGGAGGCCTCCCCTCTTTTCACTGAACTTAACAACGGTTGTGACCCAGACCCAGCATCTCTGGTCCTACTCAGCACCGTAGTGTGCTATTCAATGATATAATAGCTCATTTGCATTTCTCTTGTTCTTAAAATAAGTTAGCTGGTTAACCATTGCTGTGCCAGTGGTCCTCTCATGCATACATTTAATTCAGTTACCATAATACACACACACTTCTCTTCATTTCAGCAGAGTGCTCTGTTGATACATTTTAACACAATTAAAACCCATCAAAGCTCACAATTACATTTTCAGCACAAGCATCTGTACAGATCAAGTTAATGTACTAATAACATACAATATTTTATAACATTCCAGCTAGCTGTGCTGATGCATGTCTTGCATCTACTGCCCTACTTTTCCATGGAATGGCTGGCAGTACCTCCTATCACACCATACACCTTGCACTTTTATCCCTCCTGACTTGCTCTCCAAGCAAAGTTTGAGGCATCTGTGGTGACTGACTGCTTTTGGGGCAAAGGGGGGGGGACCTGAATTTAGGGAAATTTGCTGTCTCCATCAAGTGATTTCTCATCTGACAAACTCCATCACTGGGATTTGTCAAGATGATGGATGTTGGTGCGGAGACCAAAGAGACTTCAGATACCATTGTATCCTTCTCATGTGGAGCCTTGCCTAGGGTATTCATGAGAATCCTAGATTCCATAACACTCAAAATCCTGTGGTATTCCCTTGCAGTGAGAGAAGTCTGCATGGGAAAACCTTTAGAATAGATCTAGATCTGTTTTTCCTGTGGAAGTAAAACTGTTTGAAATGAGGTATCTAGCTGTCTCACCAGGAACACAATCCTGTGTGAAGATGTTGGACGTTTGAATGTTCTCTTGAAATTCCACCTTGTGTAAGAGATCTTGCCCAAGACAGCAACTCCTGACACTTTGATCTGATTATCTTTGTCGAGTCTTTTTCAATCTAAATATGGAAAAATGTGGACACCCTCTAAGGTGCAATGAGCTATAACTGGAGCTGGACACTTTGGACTATCTGCTGCACCGAGAGCTTTCACACACAAATTCAAGGCAAAGAACAAATAATGTGATCTAAACTAAAAAAAAAAAAAAAATGCTTGAAGTCTGGATGTGATGAGCATTAAGTGATGTGATGAGCATTAAGTGATGTGATGAGCAACTTTTAAAAGTGATGTGATGAGCAACTTTTAAAAGTGATGTGATGAGCAACTTTTAAAAGTGATGTGATGAGCAACTTTTAAAAGTGATGTGATGAGCCACTTGTGATGAGCAACTTTTAAAAGTGATGTGATGAGCAACTTGTGATGAGCAACTTTTAAAAGTGATGTGATCAACTTTTTAAAAGTGATGTGATCAACTTTTTAAAAGTGATGTGATCAACTTTTTAAAAGTGATGTGATGAGCAACTTTTTAAAAGTGATGTGATGAGCAACTTTTTAAAAGTGATGTGATGAGCAACTTTTAAAAGTGATGTGATGAGCAACTTTTAAAAGTGATGTGATGAGCAACTTTTAAAAGTGATGTGATGAGCAACTTTTAAAAGTGATGTGATGAGCAACTTTTAAAAGTGATGTGATGAGCAACTTTTAAAAGTGATGTGATGAGCAACTTTTAAAAGTGATGTGATGAGCAACTTTTAAAAGTGATGTGATGAGCAACTTTTAAAAGTGATGTGATGAGCAACTTTTAAAAGTGATGTGATGAGCAACTTTTAAAAGTGATGTGATGAGCAACTTTTAAAAGTGATGTGATGAGCAACTTTTAAAAGTGATGTGATGAGCAACTTTTAAAAGTGATGTTACTAAGAAACCTCAATCTGTTAGCTCCTCTTCCTCATTTTAAGTGGCAACATTTTTGAACTTTGGCACTCTCAAAGACTGTTTTTGGAAAGAACTAAAACCAATCTCCAAGCATCTTCTTTCTTTGGCACTAAAAACAATCTTAACCTTTCCCAACCTGGGAAGGAGGAACTGGTTCTGGGAAATCACATGTTGAAGGACTGGGGGACAGTAAAGGAATGTGGTCTAGTGGACCGCCTGAAAATGAGGTATTTCCTCCTCCTGCCATGTGCATTCTTGATGAATGACCTTTAGAACTTATTTGACTAAGACAAAATGTTGCCAAAAAGAACTGAGATTCCAACTTTCTGGACAGGGAAAAGGGACTGCCCAGGGCTGGTGGGCAAGGTCTTAAATACTCAGTCTGACTTGTTTGACTGTACTTGGTTTTGAGAGGTTCCTGAATTCTTTTTGGAACCCCTACCATAGAGAGACTTCATGAATCAACTTACCGCTGTCATCGCAGTTTTGATCACCTCTGCAGCAGAGGAGCCAAAAACTAATATTCTGTTCAAAAGAGAATTTAAACTATAATTTTTCAGATCATCTGAGTTTCTGAGAATGCAGCAGGGCAGACTTCCTCAAAACAGTACCTGTGGCCACAGCCCTGAAAAGTATCAACTGAATTATGCAAACACTATAAACCATGAGTTGTGACTTGTACAATGGCAGAAACTGAATTATTTTCTTTTTGTTCAAATTATTTATTTATTTACATTTGTTGACCAGGAATGTCCGACTGGATGCAGGTCCATTTTCAGCAGAGGCCTGGGGAGAAAAGCTCCACAAATGAAAATATTACCAACATAGTTACAGATGAAGAACAATAGTACATTCAGTAGATAACTAGCATTTGTTCTATCCACTAAGTCACAGCTGATATTAACAATTGTTACAATAAGAAGTTACTGCTATATAATAAGTAGATAGGCATGGAAGTATCAGTGCTTGCTGTAATCGAAGGTAGTTTGTGGGGTAGAAGAGTTAGAGGGTAGATGGAGTGGGCAAAGGTAGAGGGGAGAGTTACAAGGGCATAGCCAGCATGTTTTTAGGTGCACTTTAAGTAAAGCTTTAATGTGGGTGCATGATGGTAGAAAGGTTATTGGAGGGAGGGTGTTCCATAAATTTGGCTATAGTGCTGGAGAATAGTGCTTCTCCAGCAGTGTTATTGGCTCTAGTAACCTGTAATTGATTTTTGTTGCGGGATCGTAGTGGTCTGATGGTGAGATGGGGTTGGAGTAGATACTGGAGGGAGGGGACCTTTAGAGGATGGCTAACCAGTTTGTGGGAGAGTGTGAGTTGATACCATTGAAGGAGGTAAGGGAGTTCTAGCCAGCCTAATTCAGTAAGTGAGACACAGTGATAACTGTGGTAGGATGCCCCGGTGGTGAATTTGGCAATTTTGTTGTAGCAAGTCTCGAGTTTTAGATCGCATTGCCTTAGGTTGGTATATATTGGAGAGGCATAAAGCAGGGTGGAGATGAGGTGCGAATTTGCAACTGAAATCCTAGCTGCTTTGGTGAGGAGTTGCTTATTTCTGTACAAGGCTCCTGGTTTTTGGTGGACTTTGTTTATGGTCATGGATATGTGAATGTCAAATTTAAGATAGTCTATTTCAACTCCTAGCAATTTGGTGTGATCTGTTGGGTGGATAGTGGTGTTGTCTTTTGCTGTGATGTTAGTGAGAGTTGTTTTGAGTGTTTGGTGGGTTCAAAGATGAGTTTAGTTTTGTTTGAGTTGAGTATTAACTGGGCATCAGATAGCCAAGTTTCAACAGAGGAAAAGGCATGCTGTGACCTTTTGCAGTTCGGGTAGGGACTGAGCGGAGCAGATGTTGGTTGAATCATCTGCATATTGTATGAGTGCTGTGTTTGGTGGCAGAGGCTAGACTATTGGTGAAAATAGGAGTAGGGATCCAAGGATGGATCCTTGGGGAACACCAATATACAGGTAGTTGGGGAGATGTAATTTTGCCATACAACAGATTGCTTGCAGGCAGACTGGTAACTTTGAAACCAGTTGGTGACTGAGAAAAGGATAGGTTATTGAGTACAGAGAGGAGTTTGTGCAGGACCATGTCAAATACTTTAGATAGGTGTAGGAAAGTAGCAGAGTAGAGATGGCCATTGTTTTTATGGAGAAGGATAGTGTTAGTAAAAGAAAGTAAGGCAGTGGTGGTGCTATGGTTTGGTCGGAAGCCATGTTGAGTATTAGAAAGGAGGTTGTTCATAAGGAGTTAGTCTGAGATTTGAGAGTGACTGCATCTCTCTAGTATTTTTGAGAGTGGAGATAGAATCGCTATGGGGCAGTAGTTGGTTAGATCTGTGGAGGGGCTTCCTTTGTGAAGGGCAATGTGTGATATTTTCCATAGTGTAGGGACGTAGCATTCTGACAGATTGGTTAATCAAGATGGATACTGGGTAGGCTGGGACATCAGCTGCAATTTGTAGGAATTCACTTGGGAGGTTGTCTACTGCTAATTATGTGGGTTGAGTTTTTCAAACAAAATAATAAGCTTTTACATTTCAAGCAAGAATAGATTATAATGAACTATTTACAAAATGTACGGCCTCAAACCAAATATGAAAAAAAGGAAAAACAGTCTGAAATACACAAACAACGAAAGTTACACATTATTAGAAAAAGATGTTTTACTTCCCCACTTAAGAAGGGATGTTTTACTTCTCCACTTAAGAAGGTAAAATTGTCTGTTTTAAGTATCTCATTAAAGGAGAGAACTTTCTCCCAAGGATTATTAATGCATTTCCTAGGAAAGATTATCATTTCCTTGACTCTGATTTCCAGCAACATCTTTCAATAGAATTAGAAAATCTTCATTTCTTAGTAACTGTCATTATTGTCCAAAGGAGGTAAAGGTCTTTATTTTTTTCATAACAACAGTTTAATTTATATTCAGAAAAATTAGTGACTTTGACAAAATAAAGGGATCTATAAAAATGGCTTGTAGAAATTCACCAATATCTTCCCAGAATTTCTTAATGCGAGTACATTCATACATACGAGACCAATCAGCGTTACATTTTGAACATCTCCGACAAATTATTAGAATTGTTGAATCTAGCAATTTTGTTGGGTGTATAGAAAGCTCTATGCAGAAACTTCCACGAAAAACCTTTCCAAATGTATATATTAAAGGTTAATTTAATAGAATATAATAAGCTAGTTTTATTCTCATTTGATAACAATGGATGTTCTTTGGTGATAAAATTCCAGAACTTCTGATTAGGATTGGCTTTGTAATAATAATTTTATATAATTTTGAAGTTAAATTTGTCCAATTAAAGTCTCTATAATATTCATGTAAGAAAATGAGTTTAGGAATGGATTTAAAAGAATCATCTATTCTGTATAAATCTTGTGCATAGGGAAGTAGACTGCTAAGAGCCAACCAGTCTGAATTTGATGAATCAAATGTATTAACTGCCTTACATCCATGACTATCAAGTTTTCCATACATTGGTACCAGCATGTAAAACCTTTTGTCTTCCATGTATTAGAGTATTTATAGGAATGTTAGAGAAAACGATTTTTGTAATTTTAAAGGGAATTAATAACTGTAACCATAGTTTTAATATCTTATTGTTTACAAAACTCCGGAAAATGTTGTAAATATAATGTATATAGTTTAGATTGGTAGGTTTAGTAGAATTATATTGCAAATTAATGCAGATGATATGCCAGAGTTTATTAGTTTGTTCATTTAATTGTGAGTTTTTTGTTAATTTACTTTCTTTTAGCAATATAGCAGTACATAAAGTTTTCCATGCAGAGAATTTTGGATCAAACCAATTTATTACTGTTTTGAAAATGGATGCTTTAATATAAGATTCTAAATCAGGAAAGTTAATTCCTCCCATTTCCCAAGGTCTAATATGATTTATGTAAGCTATTCTATTCTTTTTTTGGGTACCAAAGAAAATTTTATAAGGATTTTATTTAATTCTTTTAAAAGCTTTTTGCTGTTAATTATAGGGATAGCTAGTACGATGTCATTTATTTTTGGGAGTAAAAACCATCTTTATTAACTGCAACCTATCTTTAAATGTTAAGTGCAATTTATTCCATTTCCCAACTAGTAATTTTAGGGTATTCACAATATTATAATTTAGTAGATAACATTAATTCTAAATTTTTGCACAAAACAATCCCCAGATAATTTAGAGAGGAAACCTGTTTCCCAATTATTTGGTTTGCTAGTAGAAGTTTTTTTTTAACAATATATGATTTGACTTATAACTATTAACTCTTAAACCTGTGATATGATAGAATTTTTCAACTAGTAAATCTAGCTCACATAGCGACTCATCTGGGTTAACTAAGGTGAGTAGTATATCATCTGCAAAGAGCATTATTTTGGAATTAAATTGATCAAAAATGTTAATGCTTTTAATTTTGGGGTTAAAAGGAATTGCTGAGGAAAAATGTTCTCTTGCTAATACAAACAACATTGGAGACATAGGCTATCCCTGTTTAGTACCTTTAGTAATTTCAATGGCTTCTGATGTAAATGGTCCTAATTTTACATAAGCCAAATTGTCTTTATAAATATTTTTTATTAAAGTAATGAATTGTATAGGAAAATCCTAAATTTGTAGAATTTTAAAAAGATAATCCCAATTTAGTGAATCAAAAGCTTTTTCAATGTCTAAAGTGACTATTAGGGCCTCATGTTTGTCTTTATTTAAAATGTCTATAATGGTTAAAATTCTCTGAATGTTATGTGTGTGTCTTTTATAAATAAAACCAGTTTGGTCATCACTTATGACATGAATGAGTGATTTATTGATTCTATTAACCAATATAGACACAAGAATGTTAGTCATTATTAAGGAGAGAAATTGGTCTATATGAACTGCATAAGTTGGGATCCTTATTTTCCTTTAATATAGGAGTGATCAGCGAATATCTCCATGAAGGTGGAATTGTGCCTTGTGAATGTTTCATTTAGTGCTTTTTGCATAATTGTTATAGCAGAAGCTGGAAATAATTTGTAAATTTCAATAATTTTGTTTATACCTGGAGCCTTGTTGCTTTTACTTTAATTTTTTTCATTAATTTCTTTGAGTAATTTGTTTTTGAATATTTATGATTAAGCTTTATACTATTTTGTTTATATTCAAGGAATACACGCATAAGTGTAAGTTGTTATGATGTGAGTCATTATTATTGTAAATGTTTTGCAAGATGAAATTTAAAGGCTTCTAAGGTGTCACTTAAATCTGAGACATTTTTATTGTTTTTCCCTTCAAGAATTGTATCTGTGATATGTTCAGTGGAATGTCTTTTTAATCTCATTGCTAGATTATGTATATATTTGGGGGAGATGGAGAGAATTTAGTTTTAATTTTTCCAAAGCCAGATTGGTTTTGTGAGTTAAGATATCATTGTATTTTTTATTTAATTCCCCAATTTCTTTTTTTTTTTTTTTGCAACTGGATCGATCAAATCCTTGGAGTTAACTTTTATCATTCATTTTTTAATATTAACTAATTCTGATTCCCATTCCTTTGTTTTGTTATTACACCAAGTAATTTTGCCATAAAGATATGCCTTTAGGAAATCCCATAAAATAACTATATTTGTCACTAGTATAATTTGTATCGAAGTATTGTATTTGAGTCCAGCCATGGATTGAACCATTTTAATTTAGTGATGTAGGCCAAGATTCTTTTGGTAAAAGTCACTCTCTTAAAGTCTGTTTGAAATTTAAGAATGAGTGAGTTATGATGAGATAAGGGGCAGGGGATTATAGAAAAATTATATTTTCATTTTTAAATCTTGGGGTTGAAATATTTATCAATTCTTGTTTGGGTATTGAATCAATGATCACTATGAGAAAATAATAATGAATTATCTTTCTTAAGACTTAATTAGTCTAATTGCAAATTATCCATTTTTTTTAAGAGTTCTCCTTGTAGAAGTAATACAGAAAGGTCTTTTATTAGTAGTCTCCAAACTATCTAAAATACAGTTGAAATCCCCTCCCAAAGTTAAATTACCCTTTGAAGTTTTGTTGATGAGATCTATGCTTTTTAACTGTTCCTACTCCCATACCAGGGAACCAATATAAGTTCACCAAAGTCCAAATTCTGTTACTAAATCTTATTATTATAATTGATAAAAGACCATCTTTGTCTTCATAGTTATAAATAACTTAAGGATTGGTGACATTTTTCCTCCATAGTATTACTACCCCTCTGTTTTTTTTAACTATATGATTAATTGGATAACCTTGGAAATTAATTTGGATTCCAAATGAAGTTAGCATTAGCTTTAAAGTGAGTTTCCTGTAACAATACCACTTGTGCTTATTTAAGTTTAGATATTTAAGTAAGTTGGATCTTTTCCTTGGGTTATTTAAACCATTAACATTTAAAGAGAGCAACACTATGTCCATCTTAGTTATTTACTATTTTGAATTGGATATAGTGACCAGATATTTGTTAAATGTTGTGTAACTTTCAAACGTATATTAAATCTAATAGACAGATTGATTCCTTATTATATAATTTAGAACTTAAAGGAGGCCAAAAAGATAAAACATGTGTACAGTAGATGTCATACATGTGTACACAGATACTTAAAGTAACCTTTTATCAAACATGAATGAAAACCATTCCCAATCTGACAGAACTAAAATGTTCAGTCAGATTAACCCTCATTACTGAAAATAAACCAAACACTAATGAAAGGTTAGAGGCTCCATTATATGTTGCTCTGGAGAATATATGGTAGATTATTCCCAGCCATAAATGAGTATATTTAACCAATAACACACACATGAATAAATGCTCATTGTGGAAAAACACTTAACATAGAATTCTGACTGTTTATCACAGTTAACATTTGTGTGTGGTAGACCAAGTACACAGTTTCGTATTGAACAAACATTTGTATAATACAGCTAGAACATCATGAAAAAGTGTTTAAGATAATCCTGTTTCCTTCCATCACCAGTGGATCCCTATACACCAACCATTTCGTTCAGTATCAGGCTTATAGGATAAACTAGGTTGTGTTGTGAGGTATATTAACAGTAGTATCAACTATAAGCCCAGGCTTCTACTTTTTATTGTGCTAGCTTAGCTTTTATTATTTTTCTTTTCCCTTCTCTTGAAGAAATATTTTAATGCTAGTCAATATTATCTTACACTGCCTTCCATTACTCTATCCAGCATAATGGTGGTTCTTCAGCAATATCTAGAGACAAAGCTTATTAATCATGTTAATTTAAAATAGCCTTTTTTTATTTATTAAATGACAGGTAGTAAGGTCAGTATTTAATTATTACCACAACCAGAGCAAGAAAAATGCCTTTTTTCAAAGCCTTCTTCCACTGGAATGTTTGTCTAATTTACTCAAGAGTTGTGTGTCACATAAATGTGTTCTTTATAGAATCTAATTTTTTGAGAATGATATCTTCTGTCAATATGTCATATCCAGAACAGTAGCATGCAAGTGCTTTTCCCACAACATTTTTACTTTCTGCAGTGCAACTAGCAAAAGAAGAAACAGTACAATCACTCTCCCCATAAACGGTGAACCAGTTTATTTCCTAAGATAGCTACATTCACTCAAGTGAATTAGCTTAAGAGCAGCGATCACAGTAATCTGTGAATAAAGAAACCCTTGGTGTATAAAATTGCTATTGGAACGTTGCTGTATAAGGCATCTAGCATGTAACAGTAGAACACATCTTACTTATTACATTACATTACTCCAAATAGATAGTCTGTCATTTGAAGTGAACCCTGAACATTTTAATGCAAGTGATAAAATGTTAGAATTTCTATCTTAATATATTAATATAAACAAGAGTCGCAGGGTTATGATTCACAGACATACAATATCTAAGCAGAAAAAAACAGTTCATTTTAATGCTGCATCTCAGAAATGGAGCATTGACAGTAAAGTGGACTTTAAAATGTTGCCAACCATTGAAAGGGAAGTAAGATATCCACTCTGTCAAGTTCCTAATAAAAGTGGCTTTTCAACACAGTCTGTTCCCTAAAGGGGTAAATATACAGTGAAATATGCAGTCCTGCTACTTTGAATGGTTTGTCTAAAAGAAGCAGCATACATAAAAAAATTCTCAGCCATGGACTCTACACCTGCAATGCCTAATTATAGTGTAATTCTTCAGATATAAGTTTTCGCATAGTGCATGCCACAATAGAAGACAAAAAACCAGCTAATACCTTACACACCCTTTTTCATTTGAACATGTAGTTGTTTCCCAATTCATTACAAATCATTCCTTATTACTAATCTGGCTGTGATAAGACGCAAACATAAGAGCTCATTCTTATTTTATTTGTTAACCAAATCATGTGTAATTCATATCTAACTTTGAATGTATCTTATAAAAGGAGCTATTGTTTAATAATTCTGCTTTGCCCTCTATCTGTATGGATTCAGATGTTTATACAGTGTTCATTTTGAGTTATTTATCTGGATTCCCTAGCTGAATTATTTGTGTAATGACCGGCAAATGTATATGTTAACAAATGATTTTAATCCAAGTACACTTATGTACCTTGGAATTTCCTTCATAACTTTAAAAACTTTATGTTCAAAGTTAAGGAGTTCAAGAAGTCTACTGTCTCTCTAAGGCAGTGAGGAAGTGTATAGGGGCATGTACCATTAGGTCGCTAACGATGTTTTCCTTCAGACTCTTATAGGGAGTTATGTAGGAAAGGACGAGATTCCCTCACTAATTTAGAAAAATAGTCAATGAGTTAATGGAAAGAGAGTATGGATTACACAAGTTATGCATAAGGAGGTTTCCTATGTTATACGAACAGAAGAAAGTAAGTAAATAGAGTTAACCATTAGGCGTCATCATAGCCTTGCTAATCTCCATCAAATTTTTTTTTTTTACTCTACCTAGTGACATACTGCATCTTAAATGAGGCACTGGTAAAACTGAAAGGGGTGTATCTAGTGAGTGAGAAACGCATTCTGTGTATAAATTAATGTGATAAGCACATTTGCATGCTCACGAGTTATACAGGAATGACTGTTTTGAAGTCTCGAGTACGAGAAAAACATTTTAAAAAAAAAAAAAGTAGTTTAACTGAAAAATCAAGACTCTGCTTGATATGATTCCACGGATACTAAAACAATCAAATTTAATCAAAGGGCTTGTTTCATTACAAATATACAATTAATGTATGCTTAAAGCTCATATGCCATTTAGCAATAAAATACTTAATGTAATCAAAGCCATCCTAAGTAGATTCACTGTCACATTTCAATGTATATGATGTGTTATCAAACATCGCTTTTCTACACTCCCATCCCAAATTAGTGTGAAATAGCAGTGTCAGTTGGACTGTTCTCAGTCTATTGTATGTAAGTTAACAAATAAACCTAAAGTGTATATAAGAAGTAATGACAATAGTGAAAGGAAATTAGTAAAATACTTTAAAATAGACAGACAATACATACGTTATTACCTTTAGCAAGGGCTTTTAGTTTTAGTTCTCTCTTTGAGAGAAGCAGTTGAGGTAATACTTTTTTTATCAGTTCTTTGCTTTTTTTTTTTTTTCTTCACATCGATCCAGGTATTTTTCTCCGGGGAGCTTTTCAGTGAAGTAGTTGAAGACCAATCCATCTCCTCTGGAACTGTCATGGTTATTGTTTTTGATGAAAGTAATTGCTTCCTCAATGTCATTAAATGACCTAATTTCATTTGAAAAAAATCCTTATTTTTGCAGGATATGCAAGTTGGGCTTTTATTTTGTTTTGCTTGAGTAACTTCACAAGTGGCCAAGCTTTTTTTCTAATTTCTAGGACTCTAGAGGAATAGTCATTATCAAATCTGATTAGATTGTGATTATACTTCAGTGGGCTTTTCCTCCAAGCACATTTAAAAACTAGTTCTTTGTCAAGATAAGAGAAATTTTACTACAATTGATCTGGGTGGGGATGTAGATGAAGGAATAGGTTTCCCAATAGTTCTATGAGCTCTTTCTATACCATATGAGAATCCTCCTTTTAGATCTAGGAAGTCAGGTAGTCATGAATTAAGAAATGAAATAATATAATCACCTTCAGTCTTCTCAGGTAACCCAAAGATTCTTACATTAGATCTCCTTTCTCTGTTTTCCAAATCATCCAGCTTGTTGGTAACCCACTTATTCTGTTGCTGAAATTCACCCTGGATTTCCCCCTCTCAAAGCCTTCCATCTATATCGGACAGACTCTTCAGTGTTTAATATTTTGGTTTGATGTTGCTGTAGTAGTTCTTTAAAGGTTTGTTTGTGCGAGCGTTTTACCACATTGTTTCCCAGAGATCCTGGGAGCCATTGATTGGTCAAGGGGTGTCCTATACCTCAGCAGGAAAAGCCTTCACTCCCCCAACTGCCAAGTGGTTTACAGTGCCCAGTGTAAAATATGTAATGTTTTATGCCACCAAGGCAGTTCTTATTCGCATATCTTGCATATGTCCAACCTATCAGTGTTTTATGCAGGGTGACTTCTCACAAGATCACCTACTTGGTAAGAGTGCATCAGTTACCATGCAGTCAGGTTGCAAGTTACATACAATGGTGTCACCATTATGTGTTGGCAGGTTTGCTGTATATGCTCATAGTTGATGACCTCCATCCACAAAGTCCACACCATAGCAGAGATGGCATATATTAATGTGCAGAGCAGACAGAATATGATGGCACTTTGCTTTCTGACCAAGTTAAGGGATGCATCCAGTGGGGCACTGTAGCTGTCAGCAGAGACCTGCAGCCAGATGGCTGCAGTATGCATCAAGCTGCATAATATGGTTATGCTAAAACAGATACAGCAATAGGGTAACATCCCAGCAGGGCTGACAATACCTGTTAAAATAGCAGTCGATGAAGAGCAGGGCAGACAGGCTGAGAAGAAACTGGCAGCAGCGGGACCTGTACAAGGCAGAACTGGGTGCAATTTATTACAGCACTGGTAAAGCAGTGATGTTTTCCCCAAGTGTATGGACAACATAGAATAAAAGTGTTTTCATTACCAAACTTGGCTATGTAAGAGTGTATAAAATGGTCACTATGTGCGTATCTGACATTACCTTACCTACATAGGTTAGGGATCGGTGCACTGTCATCTTCATTTACACAGATTGGGGGGGGGGGGGGCAGTGACCGGAATGTTGTCATACAAGCCAGGGCCATGGGAGGTTGATGTGGTAGTTCTACATTCTGGTAGTAGATGTGAGGACTAGGGAGGAGATCAAATCATTCAGTGGCTGGATGGAGCTGCCGTATCATGAACACTGATGGTGTTTACTGTGGTGGCCTTTGACCTTGGAGCTTGATGAGGTCCATGCACGGAACATTGTAGAACTATGGGAGCTTGTGAAGATTCACTTGACTTGACTGTGTTTTACATACTAAGAAAAAGATGTACAGTGTCCACCACCCAAATGATGACCAGAAATAGATGCAGTGCTCAGTCTTCCCATGTGAGATTAATTGTCAAATTATTATTTTTTTTTTGTTTAAATAAATTAACTGTTGTAGACTACACACTGAAGTGCAATAGCCTTTTCTGATCGCTTGTAGTCGTTTAAAGCTGTTTTAAGTGTACTTTTTACCGTTTTTGCCTTATCTTTTCAAAAAAAAAATTTCTTGTTTCCTGCCTTTCTAAACTAGTATAGTCCAGTTTTCAGGCTAGTGCTGAATTCAGGGCTGTGTTACAAGTTTCTGAGTTGCCCATACCTTACTTGGATAGAGGGAAGTTTCTCTGTTCACCTGTGAGAGAGGGGAACTTTGAGCAGCCATCTGTCCCTGGAGGAGAGGTTCCAGCCCAGAATTTAGTAGTTTAAAAACCGTGTTTGTACGGTTTTGTGCGCCAGGCAGCACCAGTTAGCTAGGGTTAAATTATTCCCGGCTCCTCTGTCTTTTTCACTTGAAACTAGTCTAACTCTCAACCTAAGCACTCAAAAATCATCCTACAGTCTAGCACTTGCTCAGACCTAATAGCAAGCATTAATATACCCCGACACGTGACTGCCCAGTAGGGCAAGGCTCTTTATCCACCCCTCACCAACCAAGCGACTAAGCAGCTCACCGTACTATTCAGGCATGACCAAAGGGCAACTTCAGGTGTACTCCCCAGTCCAGCTGGTGAATCTGGGTATCTTGAGGCAATGTTACAACTGCCTCATGTACACAGACAGCCCTCTCCTCCTACCACAAAACACTAGCATATGTGAGAGATGCAATTATACAGCCAAACTGGAGGCTAAGGTCTCCCCAAGACTGGAACAGACAGTCATAAGGAGAAGGTTAACACTTGCACCACACCTCCAGCCTCACATAGACCTACTAAACCAGCACTGGCAAAAAATATACATAAATGCACAAAATCATACTCTGAGGCTTTAAATAAAAACCTGCAAAAGCATCAGAGAGCTCCAAAGCAGACACTCACAAAACCTGCACCTCCCATCACAAACCAGACAACACATAAAACACAAAATCAATGTGCCGCACAATCACAGCCCTTAAGGTGAAATAACATACCTAACACACTAGTAATAGGTGACTCAGTAGTCAGGTACACTGACGCTGCACTCATTAGGCTGGACAAGGTAAAGGTTACTGTTAGCTGTCTATCGGGAGCCAGAATCTGCCACATAACGCAAGCACTCGGGTCACTCCAGAAGAAGTACAAATATGACTGTCATTGTTCATGTTGGTGTGAATGACCTGAGATGTACTTCCCTGGACTACATGAAAAGAGACATGGAAGAGCTCTCTGATCATATAGCCCAGGTGGGTATGACCCTGAACCTGAGTAGCATCCTGCCCTCCCCAAGAATGATACCTCCGTATAAAGAAAAAATGATCAATTTCAACAATTGGCTAAGCTTCTGGTGTCATTCAAAGGGGATCTAGTGTCTGTCAGCTTGGGATGACATGCTCGACAAGCAGCATTGCTTCACAAGAGACTGCTTGCACCTGTCACCCTTTGGCTTTCGAATACTGGCCAAGGCTCTTGCTGCCCCCATAGTGCCTTTTTTAGGCAAGGCTCAAAATTCAAACCCACCACCGTAAACAGCACAAGTAAAAAAAAAAATGAGGGTTATGCTACTCTACGCCAAGCGTTTAAATCTCAAAATGCATGTGCTCGAAGCACTCCTAAGTATGGAGCACATCGACATCTGTGCAGTAACTCGAACCTGGTTCAAGGCTCCAGAGAGCACTCCAGCACTACTGGGCTACAACTCGTACCACACATTTCGGCCACAACACGGACCGAAACACAAAAAGAGGGGGTGTACCCATATTCATCAGGGATACCAGGTTAGTGGCACAGTGTGATACCTCTGAGATCATCCACGTGCAACTAACATCAGGCAAATCTGCAATGCAAATTGTGGCCTGCTACAGATCACCCTCCATGACCCAGGACCACCACTCCGCCTTCTTTCTGGAGACACTGGAAAACATGAAGGTCCTACTGAACACCCTGATATTGGGTGAGTTCAATTACCCTACCATTAACTGGGAAAACTACTTTAGTACAAACTCCCAGGCTCAGCACTTTCTGGAATTTATCAACCCAAATGCCCTAGATCAGCTGGTAAACTCCCCTTCCAGAGGCCCCAACATATTGGACCTGATCATCACCAACATGGGTGACAGGTGTTCCGTACCGGAGGTCAACCCGTCACTGGTTAGATCAGACCATAAACTAATCACCCTGGATGTCTACACCCCACCACCACCACCCCCAACCAAGGAAATCACAGTGAAAAACTTTTCTAAAGCAAACCTCACCTTACTTAAGGCAGAGGTGGTAAGTTTCACAACCCCCACACTAAAGGATAACACTGTCCAAGATGCAGAATCCTTTACAATTGCACTCTATGTGCACCTGCAAAGATGCATGGATTGTGCCATCCCTAGCAACACTCCCCTAAGAGAAGGAAACCAGTCTGGTGGACCCCTGCCATAAACAGGTTATACAACAGAAGGAGGAAACTAGTTCAGAAAAAAAGCAAAATCCCAAGAAGGAAGACATCCCTGATAGTCAGTAGTAAGAAACTACTAAAGTCTCTAAAAAAAATCATCAAGGCTAAAAGAAAAAAAAAAAGAAGGAAGGACCTGCAAGCAAAATACCACAATAACAATAATGAACTGAAACTAATTTGTCAACATCATGGCAGATTCAGTGCAAACCTCACCTCCCTCTCACAACCCACAACAAAAGGGACCAGTGTGAAAAATCACAGAAAGGAAGAACAACAAAAAAGCACAGGTGAAAAGCCAGCAAAATACAGCATCAATGGGGGCCAGATGGTGTCCAGGAGAGATGGTGTCCCACTTACACGAATAACAGACCCCCCACCTAAACACTAAACCTGTTCAACCTCAGCCTCTCCAGCCTCCTCTCCACCTCATAGCTATAGAATGGCACATAGGCCACACCACCCTGTCTACAAAGGAGCCATCCCACACCTAGCCTGGTCTGCACCCATAGCCTGGTCTCATCATGGAACTCTGACTAGCAGGGGAACATAGGGTCATGGAACTTGAATCACCAAAGACTTTGACCTACCTCACATTGGTTTGAGACCCGGTCATGCCTACTTTAAGGGCTTGACTTCCCTTACTAAACCTGGGAAACAGTTTCGGAAACAAGGGTTCACACAGCCTACCAAGGGACAAAGGGTTCACACAGCCTACCAGGATCTCAGCATGGCATTTCACTCCCCTACACCAGAAAAACGTTATACCCTACTGAACATAAACCAGCCACAACGACTGGTTTCACGACAGCTTACACACAGCAAACTGACACAACCAGAGAATGAAAGTGTGCAATCGCATAAGTGTCCTTGGACCCTACTGTACTAAATATTTTTTAAGTGGTTCTGGGACACAGGGTTCATGGACCCCTACTGTTTCACAGATTTTTTTAGCAAACAGGCAAACTAACTTCCCACTGGCATTGACTGTTCATCACTGAAAACAAACTCTCTGCCTACACATCTCTCAGGCTGGAGTCAAAAACAGTCAAGGCCTGTCAAAGCCTTGGCAAAATCATCAACTCCAAAAAAACAACAAAAAAAGCAAAAAATGCAAAGAATCATAGCACAGGGAAACAACCAAACCACAAATTACCCAATGGACCCTTAATACAGTTAATAGAGGTATTAATATCATATTGCCAAAGTATTTAGGTATCTATTCTTTCGATAGTAATCAATCCTTATTGCCAAAGTTATTCGAAATCGCCGTATGTGGCCTCTCTATGTACCATTTAGTTAATCCTCTATAAATAGAGGTTATGCCCACTATAACACATTACCTCACAACATATGTCCCATATGCCCCATTTGGGATATACCTCACAAGACCACTCATTACTGGCACCAAACCTGATCTCTGGCCAGCCTCATATAAAAACTCTGGCTGCCTCAGAAATGATGGCTGTGCTCCTCAGTGGCCAATCACTCCTGACTTCGTGATCTCTAAGCTCTCAAGAAACCATGATGGCTCATGAGATTGAAGGATGCTCTCCACTGAAAAAATCGCTCTAGTGAGAGAGCTAGTGCAGCCAACAAAGGTAACTACACACACAACAATAAATAGCCTATGCTGGAGAGGATAGAGACCTGTCATGCTGACTCTAACACCTTTGTACAATGGGCACTCCTCATGCTTTTGAACAGACCTCCTGACTCCTCAGCAGTGCAGAGACCCAGGGTAACAGAAAATACTGCTGACGATCACTTGCCTGACTCAGATTCACAGAGGCTCAGTTAATCAAGCTGGGGCTGACAAAGCTAGGCTTAAAATAAAAGGCTTGGCTAGCCCTCGGGAGGTGGCTAACATGGGAAACCTATGGGTATGGTGTAGCATGGTAGTGGAATGTAAGTGAGGGTGGCTGCAGGGTGTAGTTGGTGGGGGGAGTGCACTCATGGTCATTTCTGTACATGGTGGTCCCTGCCCAGCCACAAACAACTGATTCTGAGGGGTAATCTGTCTGCAGATGGTCAGCTCTCTAGCATCTAACAGCATCTGGTCCCTTCAACTTTGCACTAGTGAGGGGCTTGTGGACGGACCAACAGATGGTCATCATCATCTTGCAGGTCATGAATCTTTGTTTTGCAAACCATGCAGCACAGTTCCCATATCTACAGTGGTATGTGAAGAAGCATTCTGTATGTGAACCACAGACCCATCATGCATTGATTAATGCCAAGTGTTGCTTTCGCATCAAGGATTAGGCTTGGAGTCATGGCACTGCCACAGATCACCACACATCTCAAGTGTGGGATATGTACACATCAGAGGTTGTGCAGCTTGCAAATTCCATATGTGGGCTTGGGATTCCTATTTAGCCTAGGTTGGACCCGCAGCTGCACTCAAGTTTGGATGTTACTGTCCTTGTCAGTTACAGGTGACTTGCTGAAGTGTCATATGCTGTCCTGTTGTCCTAATCACTCCACCAGTAGAACCCTTGAAAGTCAAAAAAAAAAAACATAACCTTTGCAGCAGCAGTGCAATAAATACCTATACTCCCTCCCCCCCTTGGTGGATAATACTGGTAGATGGCATCTGTGAATATAATTTATTCTTAAGTTGTGCTGTGGATTGCTAACTGGTTGTCTGACAAACTGAGGTTAGAGTCATGGGTGTCACTTCTTAAAGAAAAGTTACTAATGATGTATCACAGGTCTCCGTGATGGTCCTGTCCTGCAGGACATCTATTTCCCAGATCTACAGTTCAACACACCTTGTCTGTACTTGCCTAAACTTACATATGACCGCTAATTGATATTCAGCTGGCTCTCTGCCTCAACACGGCATAGACTATTACCAATTGGTTTAAGTACAGTTTTCTCAAATGTAAAAAAAAAAAAAAAAAATGCAGTATAGTAAATTTTGGTAAACATTTTCCACACTATGTGCATGACATATCCCTCTAACAGACAGACACCATTAAAAGGGATTTAGGTTCTCTTGTTCTCTTTTCTCATTTACGTCTTTGCAGTAGTTTAGAAAGCCTTTTGACTGGCTTATTTAATTTCTAAAATCATTTCCTTTAGATCCAGATAAGTATCAATTCTTCTTTACTCTGTCATCAAACCCATTTTGTATACAATACCCCTTTTGTCATGTATTTGTCTAAAGATATATCATTCAAAGAAGACATCAAAAATTCCTAACTAAAAACATCAGTGGCATCTGGACTCTTATCCCGACAGACTTGGCATCCCTCTGTACTCCGTCTCTTTCTGACTCTTCTTCTTCAAGTCATAAACTATTCAGTGATCATTGACCTCCTTTTCATTCACTGAGAAAGTGGTTCCTCAAATACCCAATTAAAAAATTAACCCATCGTCAACAGATAAGACACATCGGTGTGATAAATTCCTATCTCACACCTCTGGAACAAACTTCCAGTAGATGTTACGCAGTGTGACCACATTTCTACCTTCAGTGTAAACCTAGCTAAGTGGATGGGTAGCCTCAGTTTCTTCCTGATCTGTCTCAAGTTACCCTGCTTGAGGCTGGAGGAAATTTTAATGGTTAATTGGCTAGGCTTCCAAACTTGTCTAGAATGTCGAGTTACTTACTATCTTACAAACACAGCAGGTTCGCTTAAAAGTTCAAACAGCATATGATCAAGTGCTTTCATTTTATGTATTGCCATACTGGGCACTATTTTGAGTTTGAATCGTAATATAGATCCATTTTTAGCAAAACGTGAAAATGAAAAATATGGCCACATTAAGTGCCTTAAGTTTCTACCACTAGCAAATTCACTGTGGTGAAAGAGATGTAGCTGTGTTTTATACCAGGCACCTCCACATCCAAACCTTCATTCTTTTAAGTTCAATTTCCCATCCCTGTCCCAGCATGCATCACTCTAAGTGCATGCTACTAGACTATAAAATAGAGCTGTACTTACAGCATGAGAGTTCTTTTACTCTTGGTTCACCAGCTGATCCAGTGTAGTTATGGGACAGGATATGTACTTTTAATCTTTTATGAAGAGCTCCGTTTACATTTGTAAATTTTGCCAGTTTGTTTACCTTTACAGGGTTCCATGTTATAGGTTTACAGTAAATTACTGGACTATCAGTCTGCAGACTGTTACAAGCCTTACCAATTGTCAGAGGTCAGCATCAAAGCCTTTGTGAGGTAAAAATCTTGACCATTATGCCAACCCCACCCCAAAAGCTCATGTGGGTATTCAACCCACAGTCACATAGCTTCTCACACTACTGCTCTGGAGATATTAACCTGTTGAGCTCTTCTACATAACATCACTGAGTTGGAAATGAAAGACTCAACATGAAAACCTGCAGAAGAACAGACTGGCATATATGTAGAGTTGTTTCATTGTACCTTCTTCTCTGGGTGACTTATTTCCTAAATGTCTTAATTTCGTCAGCATTTTATCCTAGAGTCATTTAAAAAGTTTTATTTGTAAGAAAGAAAGTTGAAGAAAATGCTTCTGACATAGGAAGTTGTGGATTAGTCCTCTAATAGAAGCAGTGCTGTACCGTAACGTATTCTGTTTTTATTTTAACATTACTGACTTCATATATTTAAGTCCACTTCAACTGATCAACATATAGTTACTTACCTGGTCTTTCACATGTGATCTTACTCCAGTTTGGTAGACTATTGCTGTACATTTTTTGCAGGGTCCCTCTATACCACCTGTCATTGAAGCTGTGCACCCTTTCCCCCATCTTTTCCTCCATTTCTTCTGAAGCATCATAATCTCGGAGGAAATATATTTATAGATCAAATGGTGGGTGGGAAGAGCCTACACATCCAGAGGTACAAACAACTCATTGATGCATGTTTTATCATTTTATTTAGAAATATAATCAGTGTGGTGAGTTATTGTGGACCATTATGCTGGGCTTTGGTAACCTAGGTATTGAGCTGATCAATTTCAGACCCATTGTTCCTTTTGTGTATGTATCGGGCTGAATTTTCCACCATTTAAAAAGGTCATTGCTGCTGTCTGCAGAAATAAAGAGCAGAGGAAAAGGTACCTAGTAACATTGAAGGATATAACAAAAAAGGTGTGGAGTAAACCACTTCTCCTGACACAAAAATATAAATCATAAATAAGAAAAGTCGAAGAGAGTAGTTCAGTGTTTGTAGTAGATGTCATTAAAGTTGTACAAGTTGTATGTGTCAGGCACTTCAGTTGTTGAATTCATTTATTATAGAGAACAAGTTAGCTTCACATTCAGTTAAGCTCATTGAGTAGAAGAAGCGCTAACTCTTAATAAATAAAACTTTTCTTATGGATTTGAGAGTTGCTATTATTACAAGTTGACTAGCTGTGACATCTGTGACAGAATTAACTGATACTCCACTGCTTGGCTCCTTGGTTCTTACCTTTCTGCTCCACTAACATTGCTGTTAATCTGAATTTGAGTGAAGACAGAGAGCTGGTAGAGCTGGCAACAGATAAAAGATAGAACAACCAGATATAGCTGAGGTGGGCTTGTGTTTAGGAGTAAGAATTACTGGAGTTAAGATGTCCTATATATAAAGGCATCTGCATATACATGCGTGAAGTAGCAAGGGACATGAATTGGGATGAGCTTTCTTTGATGTTTAGTACCACATGATGGAAAACTGGGGACAAGGATGATGGCTTTGCTTCGAAGAGCTCCTTCTCAGTGACTTCACCACAGGCAGGACTGAGTACTGCAAGTATGATGCTGCATTGTTATTAAAAGGCATAAGTGGCCACATGTTCCCCCAGACCTCTATTTTGGTGTGGGCTTATGAAGCAGAAGAGAATTTATGTACTTTTAAGGAGGAATTTGTTTTAATGGGAAGGGCTGAAGGGCAGAATATTGTATGAGGAGTTCTGTGAATGCACATATGCCCAGTAAATTTTAAACTTCTCTTTCGTACTTGCTTTTCCTCACTATTTGCATGTTTATAATGTTTAAGTGGAAAAAATCTGCAACACATTTATTTTTTTCCCAGGAGTATAACAAAGTTAATATGTAGAAAAATGGTTTGACACATGTATATCCACTACAGACAAATATCACCTCTGTGTCAAAAGAACAAATACAGAACATGTAAAATTATTCTGACTTTCTGAATGTATCTTTGTTGCCAAAATAAGAGAAATTCTGAACAAAAGACAATCCCGGATTCTCAAAAGCCTGCACGGAGTGCAAGATGAGTGCAGTAGCTCACGCAGGCAATATGTCTGCTGTGCGATCCAGGAACAGCTGTCAGGGGCATGCACGAGAGCTCCAGCACTAATCTTGCACGGACTAAGCCCTGGTGTGCAAATCACCTCATTTGCTGGAGAAATCCATACAAATAAGGTGATATTGCAATCCATGAAGCCTGCAATAGTCGTGCAAGACCAGTGCAATCTGCAGAAATGTACTCTGTTACTAACCGAGTACATTTCTGCAAATTCCAAAGCGGAGCTTTGACCGCTCCATATAAAGGCTGCACATTATTGAGGAAGCATGCCAATGGCCAAGTAGAAGGCCATTGGCATTGCAAACTGTAAAAAAAATAAATAAATAAAACTTTCATTTTTTTTCTTGCCGATCTCAGCTGTGTAAGCATAGGGCAGCGGCACGCAAACTGGATTGGGGGAAAATAAAATAAACTGAAAATGAGCATTCTAACAAAAATCAGTATTCTGCAAAAGACAACTCAGCCAGTGAGTAGTGCTTGCTAAGGGGGGAGGCTCAGTGTGGGACATGTAACTATGTATTAGTAGGCAATCCTATGCAAATGAGGGAAAGGTTAATGAATCCCAGATTTTCCCAGGGTGTGAGGCAGATCCCAAGAGTATAAGTAGCTGGGTCCAAGACTAGGATATAGGTGACATCATGGGGGTGTGTCAGGCATACTGTAAGTGGATTGGAGACCTGTGACTCGAGATTGCTCCTAGGTTAGCACAGCTAAGGTAGGGGTGTGTCTAAACCTGCCTAGCACACTTTACAAAAGTGTAAGCAGGTGTGTGCGCCGCGCACCAGGTCCTACAGGAAGAAAAAGGAAGTTAAGCCAGGAAAAAGCAGCTCTCTGCACATATGAGCACTTTGTTTGTGCAGCGCGCACATGGGCTTAAACAGGCAGGCAATGGGAAGTGAAGACAACAGTAGGAAGGTAATCGAGGAGAACTAGCTTAGCTGACAGGGGAAATGTATCAGAATCAGCCAATTACACAGGCAGCAGACCAGACCATCTAACCACTATAAACTATGCAAAAACCTCTCCCACTTGTTTTTCCCAAAAACCCTGCTCCACCAGTGTATACAAATGGGGAAATGTTACAAAACGAAAGCAATTGAAAAAATGTTAGGGCTGCTTTTGCTATCATAAACCAGCATGTGCAAGAGGCTGAGGGTGGTGAGGATGTGAATGCTGCTGAGCAACCCACAGTAAGGAGACTGAGAAGAGTGTACAGACCCAGGGTAACCTACCAAGGGCTACATGAGCTGGAGATAGCAGAGCACTGTAGGGTGGACAGGGACCTCCTGCAGCAAATTGTAGAGCTGTGCCGGCCACGCCTCGCACACAGAACTAACAGAGGGGAACCCATCCCAGTGGATACCAAGGTATGTGTAGGTCTAAGAATACCTTCCAAAGGCCAACTGGGGATATGATGAGGATTTCATAGGCATCAGCATCCACCATTTCCTGGATGCCATGTCAGCACATGTTGGTGAGCATGTATATTTCCCCATCACCCGTGAGGCGTTGGCCAGCAATATGAGTCTCTTCCACCAGATAGCAGAATATCCTGAGGCAGTGGGTGCAATAGACTGCACACACATATGCATTAAAGCACCACCAGGAGAGCGGGGTAGGGTCTACATCAACTGCCAGGTTGTGTGTGATGCTCAGGGCATAATAATGAATGTGTGTGCTGGCGGCCCTGGAAGGTACCATGACTCCCACATCTGGCATCTGATGCAGCTGTACCAGACATTTGCCAATGGGGACATCCCACACGGACATCTAGTGGGGGATGCTGGATACGCATTGGAGCCATGGCTGATGACACCTATCAGAAATGTGCACACACCCAAACAAGAACTCCATAATGATGCACATGCACAAACACGAATCATAATAGAGCGTGTGTTTGGGATGCTCAAGTCACAGTTCCGGTGCCTGGACACATCCGGTGGTGCCTTGCAATACTCACCAACTACATGTACCCAAATTGTCCTTGTATGTGCCATGCTACACAATATGATCCTGTGGAAACAGCTGCAGCAGGAACAGCATGGGGCAGGGCCACACAGCCCCCACCAGTGCCAAGGCCTGCACAGGCACAGAGTGACTCAGAAGAGGAACAACCTGAGCCTGCTCCAGTTGGTCAAAGGAGGAATGCCTAGTATGTCCTGGCCTTGGCAAAGAGGCAATTCATAGCACATGCACTGACGCAGTAGGGACCCAGGGAATGACGCACCTCTCCGACTCGCACATGCAGTAAAAGGGATGCCAAACATAACACTACCTGCGCTCAACCATGTATAGAGAGTGTACTATGTGCATCTGACATAGACAGCCCTGCATCACCACCCTCAATACTGGGACACCCACAAGGTAAGTGACTCACACATGCCAGTTGGGGGAGGGGGGCACATACCCAACAGTTACAGCCAGCAGGATAGGTGTAGACAAACACAAACAAATGCTGTACTATGGCCTCCGAGCCCCATGGGTAACCCCTACCCCAGCCCTACACAGATAGACTACAGCAGGCCAGCCAGTTGGATGTTAGTTGTGAAGGCTAAGAAGTCAGAAACTATTATGTAGGTAGTGAAAGCTACGATCTGTAGTACACTGGTATGCCTTTATCCAGCACAGTAGGGAAGACTACAGACTGAAATGGTGTACCTGACATACCAGTACAGTCCTAGCAACTGTGTAAAAGTGTAAGGTGTGCCCCACCATCCTATGTACACTTATGGTAACAGTCAAGTGTGCCCTCCCCTGTGTAGAAATGGTTTGGTGTCCCCCCTCCCCCTGCTAAGCAGAAATGTAGCAGCAGTCAATGCCAAATGACTGATGTATACCCTGCAGACACAGCATACTACCTGTCTGTGTACAGCACAAAGGTCAGCACTGCAGTACAAACCACCTGGACTTGATCCACATATGCAATATAGATGGCCATACTGGTCATGCTTACACACTTAAACACAAGAAGACCATGTCAGCAAACAGTGGACCAGACAGTGGACCAGACATGTGTGGCAGTTGCAGTTCTCAGTGCAGACGCATGTCAGTATGCACCACTCTGCCTTGCATACACAGTGGAAAGGAATACAGACATATATGTAAGGACAACACCCTATAATAAGCCAAAGGTAGACTGACAAAGATGTGTTGAAGAGGTGTGACTGTAACAAGGAGACATCTGGGCCTGTCACACCCAGCACACAGCCAAAGGGCCACAAACACGAGGTGCAGGTGTCACTTACTGCAGATAGTAGCCACCAGTATCTGTCAGCATGATGGTGTGTTGCTCGTACCAGCTGTGCAACATGACTGTACAAGGAAGATGTCACCTAGTAGCTGTATACATGTGCCTGTGGCATATGACCCTGTGTATGTCCACATGTGGCATGTCAACCCCAACATGAATGGGTTATGGCCCATGCACATACTGCCCTCCCCATAGCAGTATCCTGACAAGACTGCTGAGGTCATCCAATGCGAAATACACCATTTGGGGGAGCTGTAGCTCAGTAATCTCCATGGCGCATCTCATAACTGTGTACTGCTGTACTGATAAACTAGTTAAGTCGTAGTCCTAACCCCAGAGACTTGGCAACTGTGTGAGTGTGTGTATGTGTGAGTGTCTCGTTCTCTGCCTGTGTAGAGAGAAATGCTTTCTAGGCTACTCACACTCAGTACAGTTCATATACACAACACTGGCAAGGCTACAGATGTCATGCACCTAGAGATACACCTCTGGGGAAATTGTAGCCCAGTAATTTTGATAGCACGTCTTGTAACTGCGTACTGCTGTAGTAAGATAAAATAGGTAGGTATTCTAACCCCAGACTTTGCAACTGTGCGTCTGTCTGTCTCTGCATCTCTCTGTGTGTGTGTGTGTGTGTGTCTCTCTCTCTCTCTCTCTGTTTCTGTGTCTGTGTCTGTGTAGAAAGCAATGCTTTTTAGGCCACTCACACCACATACAATACACATACTTGTCTTTGGTAAGGCTGCTGATGTCATTCAACTAGAAATACACCTCTGGGGAAACCATAGCCCAGTAATCTCCATAGTGCACCTTGTAACTGCATACTGCTGTAGTGTGATAAAGTAGTGAGGTAGGTGTTCTAACCCCAGACCTGGCAACTGTGTGTTGGTGTGCAAATCTGTGTAAGTGTCTGTGAGTAGGGAATAATGATTTATAGGCCACTCACACCCTGTACAATACACATACTCTACTTTGGCAAAGCTGCTGATATCACACACCTAGAAATACACCTCTGGGAAAATCATAGCCCAATAATCTCTGTAGGGCGTCCTGTAACTGTGTACCTTTGGGGAAGGATGTCTCTAGCAATCCCTGTGGTGTATCCCATAACAGCTCCATGCTGTAGTTCATAGGTTCATACTAGGTTCATAGGTTCATACTAGGCTATCTGCCCTAGGGCATTTATAAGCCTAGCCAGAATGTGTTTGGCTTTCGCCACCCATTTTAAATTTATTTTGCTATGCCCTTTTTCGAGGTTAGTATACTGTGCCTCTGTCTAACAGTGACACAGAAGTGATACCCGGGGTAAACCTACAATCTCCCATCCACTCATCAAGATTCCTCTTGAAGAGAGTCAATGAGGGACTCTGCCTAACCTGGACTGGGATTTTATTCCAGAGTGAAGGGAGCCTCTGGGTTATGAATCTGTCCCTCCAGCATGTCCTATTTATTTCAGTGCTGAGGTTCAAGTCTCTCGAGCGAGTAGCTCGATGGGATTTGGATTTTCTGAGGTGCAGCATGTCAATTAATTCCGGGTTGGACATGGCTTTATAAGTCAGGCACAGATCACCTCTGAACAGGCGGTATGCCACTGAGTAGAGCTGGAGTTTCTTTAACTGGGCAGCATATGGCAATCTGTTTGAGCCCTTTGATCCTCTTGGTGAGGTACTTTTGGGGTCTTTCCAGTTGCTGCAGGTGTCTGGTAAGGTACATCTCAAAAGGGGCATTGTACTCAATTATGGGCCTGATGAGGGATGAGTAAAGAGGCACGATGACCTCCCCTGATCTAGATGTGAATCCCTTCATGATTAGGTGGGCTATATAAAATGTTTTTCTAACCACTTTGGCCACCTGGTTGTCAAATGAGAGATTGCTATCAACTTAGGTACCCAGGTCCCTAATTACTTCTGTACTTAATGGATTACCACCTATGTGGTAATTTGTGGGCACTTTGTTTTTGCCAAAGAGGATGACTATACACTTTTTTGGCATTTAGCTTGAGGCCATGGCTCTGGCACCAGTTGTCTGTTTCTATGAGGCCCTTTTGGAGGATGCTTGTGTCGGCTGGAGAGTCGATTATGGCGCCCAGTTTGCAATCATCTGCGAACTTGGTCAGCCACAGTCCTTCCGTGTTGGCTTGTACCTCTGAGAAATATATACCGAACAAGAGAGGTCCCAGGACTAAGTCTTGTGGGACACAACTTGTAACTGGTTTGGAGTCTTACATGGCTCCAGCAATTCTAACCATGTGGGTTCTGTCCTTGAGCCAGTTTGCAATCCATCTAGTGACATAGGGGTTTATATTTAAGCTGGTGAGCTTATCTATAATGCCCGAGTGGGGTATTGTATCGAAGGCTTTTGCGAGGTCCAGGTAGGCTGTGTGGACCACCTTCCCCTTTCAAAGATATCAACCAGGTTTAAGAGGCAGGATCTGCCTTTAACAAAGCCGAACTGGGTCGGATCCAGTGTTTGTAGGTCCCCAATATCTTTATTTATGAGGTCCATGATGATCCTTTCCATAGCTTTGCAGACCAAGCTAGTCAGGCTTATGGGGCGATAGTTTCCAGGATCCGTTGAGGCACCACCTTTATGGAGAGGGACCACTGTTGCTGTACACCACTCTTTGGGCACATATCCTGTAGTAAGGCTGAGATTGAACAGTAGTTTTATGTTTGGGTTTAGCTCTTCTTGGAGTTTATGTAGGACGCAGCCCGGGACACCATCTGGTCCCATTGATGCTGTGTTTTTTGCTTTGGAGAGGGGCTCTTACCTGAGCATCTGAGATGTCAGGGGCAGCACTCTGCTGGGATAGATATTTGCCCTTTTGGTGGGGAGGGGGGGGTTTGCGCTGAACCTGTCAGCTAGGATGTTGGCAATGGCTGTGGGTTCGGTGTATTTTTTGTCATTTTGGACTAATTCTGAGCATATCTGGGAATTACCACCCAGGTTCCTAACATAACTAAAGAAAGCCTTGTGATTATCCTTAGTGTCCTGTGCAATTTTTCTCTCAAGCTGGCCTTAGACAATTTTATGTGTGCCCGTGAGTTTTGCTAATACTGATCAGTGATGCCTTCCCTTTTTGGGATTTTGCTCTATCATTTAGTAGCTTCCTCCTCCTGTTGTATAGTTTGTTTATGGCTGGGGTCCACCAGACAGGATGTCTGCCTTTGGAGGATTGGGTCTTGGTTTTATTTGGGATCAGATGATCCATGCATTCCTGAAGGTGTTCATAGAATGCGTTTATAAAGGATTCTGTGGTCTGGGCCGTATTTTCCACAGGCCCGGGGCTTTGAAGGATTCCACCTCAGTTTTTGAGGAGTGTGAAATTTGCTTTAGAGAAGTTTTCACCTGGTTTCTGCAGGGGGTGGGGTCGGGATGTGAATATCCAGTGAGATTAGTTTATGGTCTGATCTTACCAGTGAGGGATACACTTCTGCTCTGGAGCATAGCCCCCATGTTGGTGGTGATCAGGTCCAGTATGTTTTCCCCTCTTGTGGGAGTTGGTAACAAGTTGTTCCACAGCATTTGAGTTTATAAATTCTAGGAACCTTTGGGCTAGGGTGTTGGAGCTAGAGTAATGCTCCCAGTCTGTTTGGGTAGTTGAAGTTGCCCAATATAATGGTGTTTGGAGAGATCTTCATATTTTCCAGTGTTCTCAGGAAGGCCGAGTGGGGTTCCTGGGTTTGGGAGGGTAGTCTGTAGCAGGCTATAAACTGGAAAGCAGTTTTACCCACCGTTAGTTGCACATGGATAGTCTCTGATGCTTCGTGCTTTGCCACCAACCTGGAGGTGTGGGTATCTTTGATGAATATCGATACTCCCCCTCCTTTTGTGGTTCAGTCCAAGTTTTGGGGCCGAAAAGCAAGGTATGAGGTATAACCTGGTAGTGCTGTGCTCTGGGAGCCCTGAACCAGGTTTCTGTTACTGCACAGATATCGATGTTCTCCATGCTAAGGAGAGTTTCGAGTGTGTGCATCTTGAGGTTTAGCCTTCTGGCGTTGAGTAGCATTACTCTTAGTTTCTTATCCCTTGTGATACCTATGGAGGTGGGTTTGTCTTTTGAGCCTTGCCTAAAAAGGCACTATGGGGTAGCAAGAGCCTTTGCCAATATCCCAAAGCCCAGGGGTGACAGGTGCAAGCCGTCCCTAGCGAAGCATCATGGCTTGTCAAGCATATCATCCCAAGCTGACAGGCATTGGATCCCCTTTGACACCAGTACTTAAGCCAATTGTTGAAATTGATCATCTTGTCTTCATATTGTGGCATCATTCTTGGTGAGGGTAAGATGCTACTCAAGGTCAGGGTCATACCAGCCTGGGCTACATGCTCAGAGAGCTCCTTTATGTCTCTTTTCATGTAGTCCAGGGAGGTACGTCTCTGGTCATTCACATCAGCATGGACAATGACTGAGTCATATTTGTACTTGCCTTGGAGTGACCTGAGTGCTTGTGTTATGTGGCGGATCCTAGTGCCCGACAGGCAGCTCACTGTGACCTTCTCCTTGTTCAGCCTGGTGAGCGGGACGTCAGTGTGCCTGACGATAGTCACCTATTAAAAGTGTATCGGGTGTGTTTAGTCTTAAGGGCTGTGACTGTTTGGCACACTGGCTTTGTGAGATATTTGTTGCATGTGTGTTGTTTTGGGGTAGCGGCTGCTTGGGTGTCTGCTTTGGAGGTCTCTCTTGCTTTGGCAGATCTTTATTTAGAGCCTCCAAGTATGTTTTTATGTGATTATTTGTTAGGTTTGCTGTCGTGGTAGGTCTATGTGAGACTGGAATTGTAGCGAGTGTGGTGTCCTTCTCCTCCTGACTGGTTATGCCAGTACTGAGATGAGAGAGCTTAGCCTCCAGTTTGGCTATATGGTT